>NC_080736.1:16804558-16812058 GCF_019097595.1 Hemibagrus wyckioides | reverse complement strand
AACAGCGGCAGGCGGCGAATGCGCGCGAGCGGGACCGCACGCACAGCGTCAACACGGCGTTCAGCGCCCTGCGCACGCTCATCCCCACCGAGCCCGCCGACCGGAAGCTATCCAAGATTGAGACACTGCGCCTGGCCTCCAGCTACATCGCGCACCTCGCCAACGTCCTGCTGCTCGCCGAGAGTGGAGGAGACGGACCTCCGTGCACGCGACACCGAGAGACCCTCGTGCACGGCGGCGGGGGCGCGCTCAGACCCATTTGCACCTTTTGCCTCGGAAATCAGAGGAGAATGGTGAGTGAAGAGGAGGCGAGATGATGTGAAGTAGTCATTTCCTGTCAGAAAGGAAGATTCCAGAGTGTGTAGATATTATTATTATTATTATTATTATTGTTATTATTATTATTTTGTGTGTGTGTGTTTCAGAGTAAACATTACACTCACCTAAATACTAAAGTAAAACATCAGGGGTCTTCACTCTGAAAGGTGCAGACTCAAACGTGTGTGTGTGTGTGTGTGTGTGTGTGTAGTTTGCCATGTTGTGTAGTAAATCTGTTCTCAGGTCTGATTTGTGGACCTGCTGCCTCTCAGAGTTTCGTGTTGCTCTAACACACCTGTCCTGAGAGCTGATGTGTGGAGTCAGGTGTGTTAGAGCAAAGTCACAGTCCTAATGTCGTCCACTCTGAGCTCCGGGCAGCAGCTCCACAGCAGAAGAAAACAGAAACACACACTGGACAAGCAGATCTTGAGTTGTGTTGTGTGTTCTATATTATTTATATGGATTTGCTCTGTAACTATTCTGAGATTTTTTCTCCAGCAGTCTCAGGAAATGAGGTCTGATGTGAGCAGTAATAAACACACAAAGCGCTTATACACACCAGTAAACACAGGGTGGCAGGAGAAGGAGGCTCTGTGACTCTAGATGGAGCTTGTGGTTCTCGGGATGGAAAGTGTAGGAACGCAAGCAGGAGGAGGAAGAGGAGGAGGTTAGCCTTTGGTTGGACAAAGCAGGAGCTTGAGCACTCCAGAGGGCAGGAGTAGATGCTTGCAGATCTCAGGGTTGTGTCTCAGGAAGGCAGGAGAAGGATTTTGTAGGTCTCAGTATGGACTAAGCAGAAGTTTGAGAGACACAAGATGGTAGGAGTTGGAGCTTGTGAGGCTCTGGATGGAAAAAGCAAGAGTTTTTTAATGAAAGATGGAGGAGCTTGAACAGTCCAGAGGTCAGGAGTAGAAACATGGTTCTCAGGCTGGATTAAGCAGGAGCTTGGGTCTCAGGGTGGCAGGAGGTGGAGCTTAAGGGTTTGGTGTACTCTAATTGAACCCAAGCTGCTGCATTTTGGACTAACTGGAGTTTAGTGATTGACTTCCAGCGCCGAGTGTCCTCCAGTAACCTAATCTAGATGTTACTAGATGAAGTGCATGAACTAACTTCTCTACATCGCTTACGGACAGTATGTTCCTTTTATCTTGGCAATATTCCAGAGATGTTATGGGTTACTTGAGGCTCGAGGTTGTGCTTCAGGCTGAGTGTGAGAAAGTCACCGGACATGTAGCGTTTAATGACGCTAATACAACCTGCTAACACGGTGATGAGGACTAGAGGATATTTATAACCCAGAGTCAGCAGCAGAGCAGAGAGAACTAACAGCAAGCTTCAGAATAATGAGTCTGATACAAACCACAGCGGACCAAAGACTGAGCCTTGAGGAACAGCCCCAGTTCCCTTACAGACAATTCCCAGTTTACTCTCACACACCGTCACGTGAGAGTGAAACCAGGTCCTTTCACACCAATACAGGCACAGTTCCCCCGGTTATAATATTATTATAGCAAAAGCTGCACTACAAACTCGTCCATGTCCATGTGTTCTCTGGAGAGATGATCACACACACACATACTTCATGTAGATTTAAAAATAAAGTCTAGGTTTATTAAAACTTCTGTCAGTTTTTAAGAAGCTGATGTTTGTGTGAGACAAAACTGAAGAATCCAACACACAAATGATGTTTTGTGTGTGTGTGTGTGTGTCTTTGGCAGATGCGAGCCGGTGAGAATCCAGGTGTGTGAGAATCCTCGTCCTGCTCCAGCAGCTCCATGTTTACATGTAAAGACTTTCTCTTCACCTCAGACGGACAGAACTAAAAGCCTTGCTGTATATTTTCTTTCAAAAACTCTAAAAACGAGGACAGACGGAGGAAGAAAAGACACGTGAAGAATGCACTTTCCCCCCCCGCGCGTTTACAAACGTGTGTATGTGTATGTGTGTGTATTTGCCCTTGTGTTTCTTGGTGAATGTAACCGGAGCCGTGTGTAAAAGCAGCACCTGGCAAGACGTTATTTCAGAAGCCTGGACGAGCCTCTCCTTAAAAAACACCACCACCACGTGTGTGTGTGTGTGTGTGTATGTATATCCCTCGTGTGTCACATGACAGTAACCCAAGCCCTTGTGTGCTGCAGCGGTTGCTGTCAGTAGGCGACAATGATTTGGGTTGCCATATTGGATGTTTTTACTCCAATCTGTGGAAAAAAAAAAGATGAATGTTATATGGAATGAAGTACGAAGGCAAAAGGTCAAAGGTTATAGATGTTAAGTAGTGGACTCCCAAATAATGGTCAGTGTGATGCAGCTGGAGAAGCAGAACAAATTAGAAAAATCCTGAACTGACAGAAATCTCACTATTCCTTTATGCAAACGTCCTGCTGCAGCAGGATGACTTCACACACACACACACACACACACACACACACACAGTAACACACACTTCACCATGAAAGCCATGCTGTTATCAGGAGGTACACCTTGACCTTTGTTTGCTCGAAAGTTTTCATTTTAGAAAAGCTAATGCTGATGAAATAAACCTTACACATTACTTCAGGTTTTTGAACTTGAGAGATTCTCCACCTCAATCATCAGGATCTTTAATTTCACGCTGAAACCTGTGATCATTTGGGGTGTTTTTCCACCAGATAAGTGCAAACCCCCAGATCGCTGCTGTAACAAGCCGTTTGCAGTGTGTACAGGTGTGTGTGCGTGTGTGCGTGTTGGCCTACCTCTAATGAGCTCAGCAGGGAGAGTGTTTAAACCTCAACATACTTGAACTTGTCCTTTGCACACGAGCATCAGAAAGCTGCTACTGAACAAATGTATTTTTTTTGTACAATAAAAGAACTTTGTCTGTAATCTGTGTGATCATTTTACAGTAAAGGGAAAAAAAAAAAAAAACGCAGGCTGTAAATCTGACCGAGAATAATCAGAACAGACGGAATGAAAAACAAACTTAAAGCGGTTGTAAATAAAATCACCTAAATAGATTTGGCTCCACCTAGTGGACAGAACAGGAAGCACTACAGGATTAGTCTGGAGAAAATCCTGTGTTCTGATTGGTCAGAAGGTATTGATTAATTATCCAGAACAGCAGAGCAGGTTTAGATCAAGGCTCTGGCAGGTTGAATTGTTTCCATAGCAACAGCTCGTTCACAGGGACAACCGATGTAAAACTCATCACTGAACTGCGACTAGACGTTTAACATGAAGGAAGGAGTCTCCAGTGTCAGCACTTTGCAGCAGTCACTTGTAAAGCTGCATGTAAACTCATCCAGGACAGTGGAGTCTTCAACTACTGCATTTTATCTTAAATAATTGGAGAGAATAAAGAGAGGCTGCTGTGGGAATGACTGTTTATGGCTGTGATAACAGGAAGTAACTAAACTTAAACCTTGCCAGTACTTCTAATCACTGAGGAACAAGAACACGGTGTGAGGCTCCACCCTCTGTTCTCCTGTAACACACTGACCTGTTACATCCCATGTGACCACACTGACCAATATGCTGGAATACTTCAGGAATTAGATCAAGTGTCCTATATTTGAGATGCTGACACTAAAGGGTTAATGAAGCCAGAAGACATCTAGTAGCCAAGGGACAGAACTGCTTCATAAACATGGACACAGCTTCGTTAGCTAATGAAACACCATACACAATTTCTCCTAAATCTTTAAACGTGAAAAAAAACAAGACTATGTAAGAGGCACTTGATAATTTCTCGTTTTTATTTCTTTAAAAAAAGTCAACAGGATTAAAGAAATCTGAGAATCAAAAGCAGAGAGAAAGTTGGGTGTCTGACAGGACAACTAGCTGGAGGAGACTAGTTGGTGAAGCTAGTGATGTTTTTACAGGGGGGGGGGGTGTCAGGGCTTTAAACCAGATCATCCTTCACTCATCGGTCCAATCCACAATCGTGACGGTCTGGGATTTTAACTCGTGCATTTCAGCCACATTTGAGGCCAAAAAAAAAAAAAAGGAATGTAAAATTTGAGTGAGATCATTTGGAAAAAAAAAAAAAAAAAAAAAAAAATTACAAAACCCAAAAAAAAGAAATCCTGGGTTGCCAATTCATGATCTGTGTTTAGTGTAAACCTTAAGATCAGATACAAAAACAAATCTGTTAAAAGTAACCATTATAAAGCCCTTAAACATCTAAAGTGTTATGATTTTGGAGGGGGGGGGGCACACAGAAGGAAGAATTTAAAAAAGAAAAAAAAAAAAAAGTTTGTGGAGGGAAAAACGTAAAACTCGGAAAGACGAGCACTTTCTTTTGTAACAAAAACATTCTGCTAGTTGGGCAGTGGCTGAAGCGTCTCAGTCTCCCTCCTCCTCGTCAGATTCAGACTCTGAAAAACAAAAACACTCCTTTATCACATGCATGGTGGTCAGTGATGTCCAGATGTGAGTCAGGTTCATGGTGGTGGTGAAGGTTGGAGCTAGGGAGGGGCATTACCTTCCTCAGCATTCTTCAGCCACTCCACAAACTTCTTCATCTGCTCCAGGAAGACGCTCTTGCCTTTGGCCAAGTGCCCTTCAGTGTACCACTTCAGAATGGCTTCCTCACTCAGAACGTCAGCTAGACACCACAACAATCACACTTCAATTATCTATTCACAAATCAGGTATCTGCAGTGTACACAGCTGTACAGTGATCAAGTGCTGGGAGGAACAACACTCAGTTCTCCACTCAAAGGGCAACAAACTAAAACCTGGGAGTTCACAGAACTGTTCCTGTTCACTCAGCAGCCCAACAGCACACGCACCTTTGTAGAGCAGCACCACGATCTTCTGGAAAGCCTTCATGAAGTGGATGTTGTCGTAGCAGTACTCCTGGATCTTCAGGAGCAGAGTGAGTTCGGACAGGCCCTGTGTTGTGAATGCTTTCAGCAGCGGGCTGTATTGCTGCAACAAGCACAAGGAGGAGAGACAGTCAGCTCTTACCCGTGTCAGTCTCTGAACAAACGGTTACTATAGAAACATGAAAACGAGGACATCAGTATAAAGCTGTGATCCGTCTCGTACCTTCAAGTGTTTGATGGCTTGCTCGGTGACGAGCTCCTCTTTCTTGTTCCACTCCACAGAGCTCATGACGCTCGTCCATACGATGCCGATCATGGTCTGCTCGGAGATGCTGGTCTTCTTCATCTCCTCGCGCACATATCCAATCATCTGCAGTGTGAGAGAGACGAGTTAACACGACGCAGCAGCGACCCTACAGAGCGTTCCTTCATGGAGAGGAGCAGTGTGACAAATTACTCACGTCTTTAAGGGTCTCCCCACGCGCCATCTGCTCCTGCAGCTCTTTCTGCAGCTCCTTGCGAGCACCGATGGACTGCTGATTGCGAGCGAAATCGGAGAGCTCCTTCAGACCGGCATCTGTGAAGTATTTGGAGAAGTGCTCACAGCTCCGCTTATTAGCCGGAAAGAGCTCCTGTGTAAAAAAGGAATTCCAGGATGAAGAGTGCACACTGAAAGCACTAAAGAGCTAGTTTATTACACAGTAAGCTGAACATCTCAGGCCTGGGTCCTGGTTCAGTTTCTGGAGTATTTGCATTCTCCATTTTAATCTGCATCAGACCACTAACCTCTGAGGTGACAGTCACAAACCACACCCACACCCCAAGGGGGAATTATTGTGCAGATTTATTACTCAGTTTCACTCACACCTACACTCACATTTAACACTACTTTAATGGTATAAATATATTTTAGAGTTTTCAGAAGTTACACCATCAACAGTACTTTCTAACCATGACACTCCAAAGTAATCTTTTGGTCAGAATGTGTGGCTGGACACACGACATCACCACACACTTTTCTGATAATGTTCAAAAGTCTCAGTTACTGAGGTATAATTCCATGTTCTCCCTCACCCAATTTAAGAGGTTTAATCAGTAAAGCTTTCATACAGCCAACAGTGCAGTACAGCAAGCTTCCACCTGAAGCAGAGCGTAAACTTTACCATCAGCCTGTTGTCCATGCCGACTTTACGCAGACTGGCGGCGACAGAGTTGATGTCCTTCTCGTTGATCCAGGATTTGAACAGTTTGACGGCGAAGGCAGCAGATACACCTGTAAAAATCACATTATAACCAACACTTATTCTCATCTACATCCATGCTTTAGTCATGAGGCAACAGGTTAAAGTTTAAAAAATGAGATGCAGTAAATACTGTGCATCATTTTAAGTACAATTACAAACTCAGTTAATCTGATTATTAAACTCTGCACTTTATTTCTTAGATTCCCCTCACTAAGGAGTACACATTGGCTTCTTTTAAAAAAAAAAAAAGAAAAATGACCTGAAGTATTGGAATAAAGTGCTGGGAAATGTAATTCTGATTTTGTAATAAATTATGGCTCACCATTGAGGTATAAACTGGTAATATTCTACATCAATAAACTAAGATTAAAAATGCAGCATTGCCATTTGGATGAAGGCCATTAACACAAGTTGGTGCTGAGAGACAGGAACACTGCTCTGGGTTACCTTCTTTGACCAGGTTCTCATTGAAGAGGCTGCTCAGGATGGACGCCGAAATATTCCCATTGGCCAGCAGGATGCCCGTCAGCATGGCCAGCTTGTTGCGCTCGGACTCTGTGAAGCCTTTTAAAAACAGCAGCAGCTACAGGAGAGAAGGGAGGAAGTAGTTAGTTGCACAAAGGTTTCTGCAGGATATGATTAGAGAGAAAGGCATCACCATTATCTCCACTGCACAGAAGATAAGAATTACAGGAACAGAGATATCACCTTATAAACTAAGAGTTACAGCACTGACCCAAGACAAAACCTTCAGGTACACAGATTAGACAAGTTTAACTTGATAACTCACCTTCTTAATCTCCTCCTCGAACCCTTTCTCCAAGTACTTGTACCGCCTGATCAGCTTGTTAAAAACCTACACAGATGAGAATTACAGCAAGTGATGAACAATTACTCAATTACTCAGAGCAACAACACACTGAGAATATTCCAAACACGGAAAATAAAATCCATCTCAAAATTAAACACCGACATTGATTTCTTCTCCAGAGTAAACGTGACAAAGTATAAGCAATCAGACCCAGACCCAACAGATTAATCTGGAAGGGAGCGGGATAGAGAGTACAACTAAACGAACAAAAGGTCACCTGCAACAACATCCATGACGACGGTGGTACTAAAAGTGACCGATA
>NC_080736.1:16629558-16772058 GCF_019097595.1 Hemibagrus wyckioides | reverse complement strand
TGATCTTGGCGTGTGTGTGTGTTTTACGTGATCTTGGCGTGTGTGTGTGTTTTACGTGATCTTGGTGTGTGTGTGTTTTACGTGATCTTGGCGTGTGTGTGTGTTTTACGTAATCTTGGCGTGTGTGTTTTACGTGATCTTGGCGTGTGCTCTGGTGCTGGTGACGACAGAGAGGAAGAGTTCTCCGGGTGTACGTGGAATGTCATCGCAGTACACGGCCTCTCCTGTAGCGTGTGAGACGGAAGAGTGGTGAGGCAATGCCTGGCCCACACAGTCCCCATCTGACACAGCCTACACACACACACACACACACATACACACACACGCATAAATGTAAGCATAAACACGCACATGTAAAATGATATTCTCATTTATGTGTCCTTACATAATATTGTGCTTACTGTACTATAGTTATCTCTCCCTCACACACACACATACACACACACACACACACACACACCTGGAACTCCTGGTATCCGGGCTGAATGAAGTTGGGCAGCGGCTCCACTGCGCTCAGCTCATGTTTTGGAATTTCACCTTGAATCACATTCTTCCAAATCACACACACACACACACACAATGATTTATATAAGGGTGTAATAATAAGATTTGTTATTTATTTTAAAATAAATATCATTACACACACACACACTGTATGCAGCATTTAATAACTGTATGTTATCTTGGTGGGCGGAGTTATGCTAATCAGCAGTCTATATGAGTCTGTGAAGTCGTACTTGTTCTCTGAGGTGCTGCAGGACATGCAGGTAAAATCTGAAGAACATGCTGAGGGTCAGAGATCTGCGGAACACCACCTTCCCCCCCGGAGCTGACGCCCCGATTGTGACATCATCAAGCAGTGCCGTGTACGCATCACTTAACGTCGCTTCGGTCCATGACCTGTGTGAAAATAAACAGACAACAAGATATAAGGAGTAAAGAGGATTAATGATAATTGGACCGCGCGACTTCCTTCTCTAGACATACGATTATTAATGATGTCATTATTACAGAGTGTGTGTTTACCTGCCGATGACGTGGCACGTGGTGTTCTCTGCACCGAGTGTGTGTGCTGAAACTCCTCCGTAATACACACTCATGTCTCTCACCACGTCTGAGCCGTGATTAAACCACACCCGCATGCCGGCGCTCACTGTGGCCAGAGCGTTGTCTTTACGGGGAGCGTTACGGTACGAACACACCACCTCACCCTGACACCATCAACACAGAGACAGATGTGAAGGCTAGCATCTGGAATCAACCTGAACCTAATAAACACACTACAGTTTAGTGAGTGTTACACTAACACTGTGAGATATCACCGTTATCACCTGGTACAGTGAACTGGAAGGAAGTTACATCACTAAAGCAGGAAGTGAAATAAGTGAAATAAATAATAACTCAAACCTAAGCCAAGAGAATCTGTGGATTACAGAAGATTTCTGACTTTTTACCAAGCAATGAGAGCTATGCTGCTAATGCTAATGTATAGAGCATATACAGAGTGCAGGTGTAGATGATACCAGCAGGGGGAGTCGTGCTGGACATAAACATCACCTTTCTGGAAACCGGAATAAAAACAGACAACACAATCTCTTCTGGTCTGAGAAGCGTCTTCCCAAATCCCACAAAGAACTCCTTATCCAGAGGAACCTCACGCCTTCCATCTGAAAACACACACACACACATCGCTGAACACCAGCATATCAGTATGTCTACCTGTCTATCTATCTTGCTGTCTGTCTACTAGTTTCTCAGTCTGTCTGTCTCTCTGACTAAATATCTACCTGTCTGTCGATCTATCTAGCTGCTTATCAGTTGGACTGTCTGTCTGTCGATTCACACATCCATCTGTCTGTTAACTGATCTGTCTGTCTGCCTATCAGGCTGTCTATCCCTCTCTCTCTCTCTCAGTCTTTCTGAGTGATGTAATGAGTGATGTAATAACCATGAGACAGCAGCAGCACTGAGCTTCTTCCGGCAGCCAGAACAGGATTCAGATCAGAGTTTGGGAAAGCGCTGGCAATGTTCCCCCCCAGCGTCTACACACACACAGACACACACACACAGAGACATACACACACACAGACACACACACACAGAGACATACACACACAGAGACACACACACACAGAGACATACACACACAGAGACATACACACACCACTGTTATCCAAATGTGTGTATGTGTGTGTATTTGTATGTGTGTGTGTGTGTGTGTGTGTGTGTCTCACAGCGACATTGCGGATCTGTTCTCCTCCCACGTGTCTCAGTTGCTCCAGCAGTGCTGTGTACGTCTGTGTGTGTTCTGCTGGGAGAGAACACACACACTTCTGCAACACATTTCGCACTGTGGACAAACTGCAGCCAGCACCAATGTGTACACCTGTAACACACACACACACACACACCATGAAATATTCACAGGTTATTTGTAATCTTCAGCTACATCAGCAACTTAACAAACACACACACACACACACACCTTCAGGTTTGTGCGTAACTTCAAACAGCTCCTTCACACGCGTGGCTGAGATTATTATGGGATGGACGACACCTTTAAACTTGATGTCCAACCCTGTGGAGAATGCAAAAAATAAACCACAAATGTCAAACACTTCATCAAAACAACCAATCAACCAAATTATATTTTTATTTATATTTATATAATATTTTTCCTGGTCACTGATTATTATTATTATTATTAATATTACTATTATTTCTAAATCCTCACCTATGTTGGTGTTTCCCATCACAATGGGGGCTTGTGGCCAGTCAAACTTCAGCTGGAGCAGCTCACTGAGAGTCACGGGGGAGATCCAGGTCATCCTCTCCCCCCGAAACGTCCGAGTGGTTTGATCCTGACTCTCTGCCATTCTCTATACAAACAAATCTGTTTCATTAATCAGGTACATCTAACGTTTATCATCGAAATACTGACCACTTTATCATTACCATGTTATTATATAACTACACAGTCCAAAAAGTGACCACGAAGAGGTGTACATGTTTATATATTTTGAAAAAGCTTGAATGTGTTTCTCACTATGAGCTCCGGAGGGAAGATCAGGTCCTGCGTGGGGTCCAGAGGAAGAAATTCCGCTTTACCGAACAGCTCTGGCTGTGAACACGCATTATTAATACCGATGTTATTATTAAATACATTTCAGTATCATAGTGTAAATCTGTTCTCTGCTCAGTAAAATAAATAAACACTTTACAGCTTTTTAATGAATTCTAGCTGCTCATCTTGACGTTGAGCTAAAACCGTTTATTTTTTATAAAAGATTCTCACTTTTTCAGGAGATGCTTTAGTGTTCGAGGAACAGCAGGACGAGCCTTTCGCCTGACAGCAGCCTTCACTCTACAGAAGCAATCACAAAAATTCAGTACTGCTTCATTATTCTAACCTTATTACAGGAAATATTAAACTAAACAAGATATTAAAGTCGAAAAGTTTGTGTGCTTCTGGTACAGTAATGTTAACTCCTCCTGCTATAGATTTCAGTCCAAACCCACAGATTTTTGTAGAGTCACAGTTACAAAGCTCCATCATGAGACGTGGATTAAACTTTTTTAACTTTTTGGCAGATAGTCAGACAGTCTTTTTTTTTTAGTCAGACAATCATTGATCACAGGACTGACACCAACCTCGCTTTAACCCACCGGCTTAAACAGGTTAATGAATAACAGTACAGTGGACTGGAGCTTGAACCTTACACCAGCACAGTCCAGTTATGATTACATAACCACACCATCCATACAGTGCTTAGGCAGGAGAGTCAGTACAGTAGAGTCAGTACAAAGGAATCAGTTCAGCAGAGTCAGCAGAATCAGTACAGTAGAGTGAGTACAGTAGAATCAGTAAAGTTGAATCAATACAGTAGAATCAGTACAGTAGGGTCAGTACAGTAAAGTCAGTAGAATCAGTACAGTAAAGTCAGTAGAATCAGTACAGTAGGGTCAGTACAGTAAAGTCAGTAGAATCAGTACAGTAAAGTCAGTAGAATCAGTACAGTAGAATCAGTAAAATAGAGTCAGTAAAATCACTACAGTAGAGTCAGTACAGTAGAGTCACTAGAATCAGTACAGTAGAATAAGTACAGTAGAGTCAGTAGAATCAGTACAGTAGAGTGAGTGCAGTAGAATCAGTACAGTAAAGTCAGTACAGTAGAGTCAGTACAGTAAAGTCAGTACAGTAGAGTCAGTACAGTAGATTCAGAAAAGTAGTAAGTAGAATCAGTACAGTAGAATCAGTAGAGTCAGTAGAATCAGTACAGTAGAGTCAGTGCAGTAGAATCAGTACAGTACAGTCAGTACATTAGAGTCAGTAGAATCAGTAAAGTCAGTACAGTAGAGTCAGTACAGTAGAGTTAGTACAGTAGAATCAGTGCAGTAAAGTCAGTACAGTAGAGTCAGTACAGTAGATTCAGAAAAGTAGTAAGTAGAATCAGTACAGTAGAGTTAGTACAGTAGAATCAGTGCAGTAAAGTCAGTACAGTAGATTCAGAAAAGTAGTAAGTAGAATCAGTGCAGTAAAGTCAGTACAGTAGAGTCAGTACAGTAGATTCAGAAAAGTAGTAAGTAGAATCAGTAGAGTCAGTAGAATCAGTAGAGTCAGTAGAATCAGTACAGTAGAGTCAGTACAGTAGAATCAGTAGAATCAGTAGAGTCAGTAGAATCAGTAAGTAGAATCAGTACTGTAGAATCAGTAGAATCAGTACAGTAAAGTCAGTACAGTAGAGTTAGTACAGTAGAATCAGTGCAGTAAAGTCAGTACAGTAAAGTCAGTACAGTAGAGTCAGTACAGTAGAGTTAGTACAGTAGAATCAGTGCAGTAAAGTCAGTACAGTAGAGTCAGTACAGTAGAGTCAGTACAGTAGATTCAGAAAAGTAGTAAGTAGAATCAGTACTGTAGAATCAGTAGAATCAGTACAGTAAAGTCAGTACAGTAGAGTTAGTACAGTAGAATCAGTGCAGTAAAGTCAGTACAGTAAAGTCAGTACAGTAGAGTCAGTACAGTAGATTCAGAAAAGTAGTAAGTAGAATCAGTACAGTAGAGTTAGTACAGTAGAATCAGTGCAGTAAAGTCAGTACAGTAGATTCAGAAAAGTAGTAAGTAGAATCAGTGCAGTAAAGTCAGTACAGTAGAGTCAGTACAGTAGATTCAGAAAAGTAGTAAGTAGAATCAGTAGAGTCAGTAGAATCAGTAGAGTCAGTAGAATCAGTACAGTAGAGTCAGTACAGTAGAATCAGTAGAATCAGTAGAGTCAGTAGAATCAGTACAGTAGAGTCAGTACAGTAGAATCAGTAGAATCAGTACAGTACAGTCAGTAGAATCAGTACAGTAGAGTTAGTACAGTAGAATCAGTAGAGTCAGTAGAATCAGTACAGTAAAGTCAGTACAGTAGAGTTAGTACAGTAGAATCAGTACAGTAAAGTCAGTACAGTAGAGTTAGTACAGTAGAATCAGTACAGTAAAGTCAGTACAGTAGAGTCAGTACAGTAGATTCAGAAAAGTAGTAAGTAGAATCAGTACTGTAGAATCAGTAGAATCAGTACAGTAAAGTCAGTACAGTAGAGTTAGTACAGTAGAATCAGTGCAGTAAAGTCAGTACAGTAAAGTCAGTACAGTAGAGTCAGTACAGTAGATTCAGAAAAGTAGTAAGTAGAATCAGTACAGTAGAGTTAGTACAGTAGAATCAGTGCAGTAAAGTCAGTACAGTAGATTCAGAAAAGTAGTAAGTAGAATCAGTGCAGTAAAGTCAGTACAGTAGAGTCAGTACAGTAGATTCAGAAAAGTAGTAAGTAGAATCAGTAGAGTCAGTAGAATCAGTAGAGTCAGTAGAATCAGTACAGTAGAGTCAGTACAGTAGAATCAGTAGAATCAGTAGAGTCAGTAGAATCAGTACAGTAGAGTCAGTACAGTAGAATCAGTAGAATCAGTACAGTACAGTCAGTAGAATCAGTACAGTAGAGTTAGTACAGTAGAATCAGTAGAGTCAGTAGAATCAGTACAGTAAAGTCAGTACAGTAGAGTTAGTACAGTAGAATCAGTACAGTAAAGTCAGTACAGTAGAGTTAGTACAGTAGAATCAGTACAGTAAAGTCAGTACAGTAGAGTCAGTACAGTAGATTCAGAAAAGTAGTAAGTAGAATCAGTACAGTAGAATCAGTAGAATCAGTAGAGTCAGTAGAATCAGTACAGTAGAGTCAGTACAGTAGAATCAGTACAGTACAGTCAGTACATTAGAGTCAGTAGAATCAGTACAGTGGAGTCAGTAGAATCAGTACAGTAGAGTCAGTACAGTAGAGTCAGTACAGAAGTCATTTTTGTGTAATGTTTATTAATACTGTATAAATTATTTACACCCAATTTTCTCTGTCTGTCTGTCTGTCTGGCTCTCTGTCTGTCTGGAGAACTCCTACATTTGTCTGAAGTAAGAATCCTTACAAACATACACACACACACACACACACAAATATTTTGTTTCCCAACACGACTGTTAATCTCCACACTGTCTGTTCCAGATGTTTGGTCACTCACCTCACAGAAGGTCCGATATCCATCCAGGATGGGACGATATCCTGTGCATCTGCATAAATTACCTGGAAAAAACCATTAAACATCACCAGGCAGTGTAAAGATTAATCCTCTAAAGTATCTCATCAATCCAAAAAGATCACCACTACACCAACACCCAACACTAGAAATCAGCATGTGTGTGTGTGTGTGTGTGTGTGTGTGTGTGTGTGTGTGTGTGTGTGTTTGTTACCCCCCAGTGCCTCGGTGATGTTCTCCATGCTGGGTTGTGGTCGGTTTCTCAGAAGTGTGTACATAGACATCACCATCCCTGGAGTACAAAACCCACACTGAGAACCATTTGCCTTCACTATACGCTCCTGAAAACACACACACACACACACACACACACACACACACACACACACATCATATTGAAATGTTGTATTCTAGTTGTGCTGCATGGACAATAAAGTTCTCTGTTCTAAGATCTGTATTGTTTTGTGCCAGTTGTGTGTGTGTGTGTGTTACCTGTACAGGGTGGAGTTTGCTCTTGCTGTTCCCGATGCCCTCCACTGTGGTCACTGCCGCTCCGTGTGTTTGGCATAAAGGCATCAGACAGGCGTTAACAGTGAAATGACTCAGCAGTGAAGGAAACTAGACTTTATTAATCGCTTCATCACCATCATCATCCTCATCATCATCAGTAAAACATTTTCAGGATTAATTATTACATGTAAATAAAAAAGCGGACAGGCAGGTGGAGAGACAGGTGGAGAGACAGGAGGACAGACAGGTGGACAGATAAGTGGAGACAGGAGGACAGACAGGAAGATGGAAAGGTGGACAGACAGGAGGACAGACAAGTGGAGACAGGAGGACAGACATGTGGACAGACAGGAAGATGGAAAGGTGGACAGACAGGAGAACAGACATCTGGAGAGACAGGAGGAGAGACAGGTAGACAGACACGTGGACAGACAGGAGGACAGACAGGTGGACAGACAGAAGGATACTGGATGCTCTTGGCCTGAGTGTCATATGTGGACATCATGACAGTGCAGGCCCCACACCCCCCACCTCCACAGCCATACTTAGTGCCTGTTAGATGCACTGCACACACACACACACACACACACACACACAGTGTATATTTAATCCACTTTCATCGGATCATCAGTTCGTATAAATGATCACAGTCTATTTTACTGTTCATTCTCTTCCTAAGAAAAGCGAGACCTTATAACTTTCTTCTCCTTGATTGTGTCAGAAATCAGAAATGCGGTCAAGTGCAACAGAAAGATGCAACACTGAGAGTCCAGCATTGTCCGGTCATCTTTTCTTCCAGACATAACCACACTGTTTAATGTTTAATTCCTCTTCACACAAATTCAGCTTCATTACCTCACAGTGTCGACTCCAGTGCTGACAAAGCCGAGAAAACCATTAAACCTTTACTTTTATCAGAATTAAATTTCTCTGTACAGGAGATCCAGTCTGAGGCCAAAGGCACTGAACTCACCGTCTGGGTGTAGAAGATATTTTACAGAGTCATTCATATTCACTGTCTGATTTATTCTCAGCTTACACACAGCTACTGCTGAACCTGAATGATAAACCTCCCTAGAAGAGAGAAGCTTATTATAACAGCAAGCACCGAGGAATGAATCTGAAATCAGACATTCAACACAAATGTGAAGATCATGGTGCACAAACATTTGGTCATATAGTATACAACGATCAGCCATGAGGTGAAGCCGGTGAAGTGAATAAGACTGAGTATCTCCTCATCATGGCACCTGTTAGTGGGTGGGATATATTAGGCAGCAGGTGAACATTTTTTCCTCAAAGTTGATGTTAGAAGCAGGAAAAATGGACAAGTGTAAGGATTTGAGCTTTGAGTTTGATGAAGGACCAAACTGTGATGTCTAGACCACTGGATCAGAGCATCTCCAAAACTCCAGCTCTTGTGGGGTGTTCCCGGTCTGCAGTGGTCAGTATCTATCAAAAGTGGTCCAAGGAAGGAACAGTGCTGAACCGGGGACAGGGTCATGGGCGGTCAAGGCTCATTGATGCACGTGGGGAGAGAAGGCTGGACCGTGTGATCCGATCCAACAGACGAGCTTCTGTTCAAACTGCTGAAGAAGTTAATGCTGGTTCTTATAGAAAGGGGTCACAATACACAGTGCAGGACGGGTCAGGGCAGCAAAAGGAGGTCCAACACAATATTAGGCAGGGTCATAATGTTATGCCTGATCTGTGTATGTATTAAAGGTTTTGTCTGAGTATGTGCTTCTGCACGTGAATATATATCGTTGCATAAAATATTGTTACTTTTATACAGGAACCAGGAGGAATAAGTGGAACAAAATTCAAAACGTATTAGCAGTAATAAATGCAAAATGAAGCTATACACTTACATTTCCGGCATTTAGCAGACACCTTTATCCAGAGCAACTTCCATTTTATCTAAGTTTATACAAATGAGAGTTAAGGGCCTTGCTCAGGGGCCCAGCATTGGCAGCTTGGTGGACTCAGGATTTTAACTCACAACCTTCCAATCATTAGTTCAAAGCCTTAACCACTACGCTACCACATCCCCATCTACCTGGTTCCAGATGTAGAATATAAAACTTTATAATAATATAATTATAGACAAGCTATAAAGTAAATAGAGCGCAGTCTTGAATCCTCATGTCATGCTGTTCTGTGTTTTGGGCTTGATGGCATTACACCTAAACCTGCTGAGTGGTGCTCCTTGTTAGATTGATGGACAGGAGCCAGTACATTGTGCACTCATTAATGACCCATCTACAGAGCGCGTGCTAAATATAAAGAAGAGAAATAAAGCAGGATCCTACGTTTCTCCCGGAGGAAGGAGAGCAGCATGGTCTCTGGATCCGCATCTCGCACCGTCACCTGTCACAATGCAGAAATAAAAAAAATAATAATAATGCACAATAATTTACACTTTGTTTTTATCTTGTAAACATAACGAGAATATTTATTTAAACCCCGGCAGCTGATCGCGGGGTGGTGTCGGTCATCATGCGCCTCGCGACTTGCAGCTCTTGCACGCGCGTCTGAGCTCGAGAGACAGAGAGAGAAGTTTCAAAAAGTTTTAATGACCTTTTTCCCGTTAACGTAGAGACTCACAAGTCCGCTATCCTTCTCAGCAGCCATGTTGGAGATCTGAGCTGAACTTGGGACGGACTGAAAGCAACAGGGAGTTCTCACAGCGAAAACACGCCTACTTTCACCTCAAAGCTCCGCCTGCTTTGGCATTATATAACTTTATATTATATAACATCATGGAAGAAGGCGTCATGCATAAAGCTTTCAGTATTGGATGAAACTGCGCTACTGAAATTCATGTAGAATTATCCTACATGAATTTCAGTAGCGCAGTTTCATCCAATGCAGGTTTTTATGCATGGAAAAATGCATGCAGTATTGCGAATAGAAAAAAGTTATATATGAGTTATATATGATAAAATGTATAGAGTGGCATGCAGGGGGAAAAAATAGTATCCTGCCGCATGTGCACATGTATAGATGTGTAAGTGCATGGTTCAGCTCGTGCCTGTCTTTGATACACTAAACCATAGCCAGATATTTAATAAATCCAGTTCAGGCAATATGCAGCTCTGAAAGAGTGATCAAACACAATAACTTTCTGTCATATAGTCTGACAAACAGAAATATGAAGGACTAAATACAGATATAAAATCAAAATTAAATCAATGACCTGTAACAATTATTTGAGATTGCGAGTCTACTGAAATATCAAAACACTTATTTGTCCTTTGTTCATGTTGTTTCTTATTTGCAATCACAAATATACATAATTTTTAATACATAATTAGAAATCTGATGTAACACATTGTGAGGCCCAGCAGGTGCAGTGTGTGTTGATCTTCAGGATGTTGATGGCGGACGATTCCTTGGAGGTTCTTGGTGTTCTTCAGCTTGAAATTAGACTGCATGGTTGGGTTGATGTTTACCCAGTTGATTTGGCCTCCTTTCACAACAAAACATGCATTCGTTTCGTTCGCAGGACAAATCAAACCCCAGCAGGGTACACCAATGTACCTCTGAACACTGGTACAGTTTCATACCTTCTTGTTTGTACCTCTAAAAGAACATTTATGCACCCCTAGTGATAGAAATTGTACCTTTATGTCCTGTTTAATTTAAAAATACATCCTGATATTTTTCCATAGCATTTCACTGATGTGCTGCTGAACTGGTTTCTAAAAACCATAATAAAAAGTGCACTTGCATGGTGTTATTAATTTCCTTTAGAAGCATTAGTTTTTCTTAGCATTTATTAACCAGTTTTAAATACAAATCACAGAGGCAGTGCATATTTCACAATTTAATCATAAACATGGAATTCTGAGTATAAAATGACAGAGCATTCTCAAAACTCATATACTGGATGTTCTGCACCCAACATTAACGAAATTCATTTAACATGTAGAATGTTTCAATTCCTTAACAAAACTAGAAGCATCATGCTGAATAACAGTAATTAGTCAGTTTACTGTGAAAAACGCTTAGGCAGTGTAAACAAGTGTTTGTAAAAACAATTACCACTTCTAGGAGTAAAATACAGAACTTTAGCAACTCACTTTAACTAATATACTGGATATTCTTTATAAAATCAAATTTCATATATAATTCTTATATACATGTATAAAATCAAACTTGCACTTTGGGCAATGGAACATTTGAGGCATGAGGATCTAATAAAAAAGGTTAATCATCTGGAGTAAAGTTACTGGCAGCGGCTTGTCTTCCTCTTCCACAATGTCAACAATGCGCCTCTGAAGAAAAGTCAATGTGTTTTTCAGGTGTGGTGGATATGCAATGTTGAAAGCAAAATACATAGAGAAGGCTGTTAAGAAGGCTTCATCAAGGCTGGTGCACTGGCACACTTCTATACCATCTACTTTCACCACACTGAGCCCTCTTCCAATGATTGCCATTTTCCAGTCATCGTCCAGCAGTTGTATGGTTAGAAAGGGTGTAGCAGGGTCCCGCTACATAAAAGAAAACAAAAAGATTTTTTTTTTCAAATAAATAATCTTCAAATATATATATATTTTTAATTTCAAGTAAGTGATAATCCACAGCTAACTGTGCATTAAATGATTTGAATGCATGACACGCAAACAATCACCCGATGCGCAGTGCATTTAAATCGTTTAATGTACAGCTAGCCGTGGATTATCCTGCTTATGCCATGGTCATTTGCCAGAATTCACATGTTAAAGATGTTAATAATGTTTGCACTGCAAGTAACATTAACATAAATGTAAATATGTAAAATGTAAATGTAAATACTGTAATGTATTGTTTATGTTAGTTAAAACTAACATTAACCGATGTAACCTTATTGTAAAGTGTTACCATATATATATATATATATTTTTTTTTTTTTTAGAAAAAGTGTTTTTTCAGTGACAGCAATTGGTGTAATCAATTTCACAATTTCCAAAATTATAACATTATTTCCCTGTAACATTCAGGGGTTTTTTCCCACTATACTTACTGCAGCAGGTGTTCTTAAGTATGGATATTTTTTGAGTACATCCTCCACAGACATTCCTTCTATGATCTCTCGATGTTTCCAGGTGAATGTTCGTGCCATGCGGTCTTTAACAGTCGAGATGTCTGGAAATGTCTTCCGATACTTTGTAGCACGTTCACATGGGCCTCAATAGACGTTGAATTCTCCCCAACAAGTTTCCTTCATCAGAACAGAAACAGATAATGCTTAGACTGTGATAGGTAATGACAGAGACAGATATGAGAAACGTCTACTCACTCATTTTACAAAAAATGGAAAAACCTGAACTGCATAAACAATGAGACCTAATGTTCAGCTACTGAAAAAAGATTTAAATGTCTGTAGTACCTGACTTACATTGTCCTGCACTAAGTGAAAGTGTAAAAGTGATTAACAGGGCAAAAATAAATTATGCATATAGCAATGGTCTTTCATATGTTATTTTAGCTGGCTTTCGACACAAACTTGCTGATGCACTGGTAACTCGGGGCCGCTTTGCATGGCCAAACATCTCTTTCAGCTTTCTGACTTCACTGTAGCTGACAAGTGGGGCACGTTCTGCTTTAAATTTACGCTTTAGGGACATGTGCCAGGTGTGCTAGTAAAAAACACACATTTGACTATTTGGCATTTTCCATCAAGTAAAATTTAAGTAATAATATCTTGTGCAATTAATGTAACTAGAGATAAATCAATAGTTTAAAAACAATGCAACTTACATAGCCTTCTTATCCTTCCTTATCTCTCAGGAAAGGGTATTTCACAATCAGTGCCTTGGCAACTTGAATATACTCTGCATTAGTTGAATACCTAGCACAAAGGCAGAAACAAACTCCAACTCAATCTCTTGGTTTTGTCTAATGGTCTTCATAGATTGTGAATTAATAGTAGTGCAGTTGTAGTAGCAGATATGGTAATAATTGTTATACTTACAGGGTGTTTTCTGCCATCATTTCATACAGCATTCTGATTATTTTGTTGAGTACTTTTGGCACTGTGTGACACGGTTCCTTGGCATCACGTCTTACTTGGTGTAAGGACTTGTTGGAGGCAGGAGTGTCTGAATCCATATACAGATCTTTATTTAAACACAGCAGGCAATAATCGTAGTCGAGAAGGCAAGGCAAAAAAGGTCAAAACCGGAAAGCAAAGACTAGGAACCAAAACTGAAACACAAAACCGAAACTCGTAGTCACTATGGAACAGGCAAGGGTCATACAGGTAGAAGTCTCGACAGAATAACAGCAAGGCTTGGTATGTAACACACAGATACGATACTTCACATTGAACAGAGGGAGCATGCTGTATAAATACCCAAATAAACCAGAAGTAAGTTCATAAAGTTAATACTCGGACGATGGCTCCCTCTGGTGTTCTGGCTCTGCTTGCACTGTGACAGAACCCCCCCTCTAGGAACACCTCCTGGTGTTCGACAATGAGGACATCCCCGTGGGCGAGGAGTGGGTCTGCTGGGGAAGTTTTGGTGAAACTGCTCCATGAGTGTTGGGTCTAGAATGTCTGCCGCATTCCTCTGGGCCATACCCCTCCCAGTCCACCAAGTACTGAAGGCGGTTTCCACGACGACATGAGTTGAGGATAGCGCGAACCGGATAGGCGAGGGAACCGTCAATGTCCAAGGGAGGAGGTGATTCATGGGAAGCGGGGCCAGGGGTCTGGGGCTCATGACAGGTCTTGAGTAGAGAGACATGAAACGTGGGTGATATGCGATAGAAAACAGGCAGCTCTAGATGGTAAGAGACAGGGTTGACCTGGCGAACAATCTTAAATGGACCTATGAATTTGGGGCTGAGCTTACAGCAGGGCAATTTTAGTCTCAGGTTCTGTGTGGAGAGCCACACACTTTGGCCCACCTGGTAGTCCGGGTGTGGGCGTCACCGGCGGTTGACCTGGATCTTCTGTCTCCTAATCGGCGGTCTCCATAGACGTGGGTAGATGTGGGTCAGTTTGCCTTTGAAAACCGATCGATTACCACCATGACTGCAGTGAACCCTTGAGATTCTGGGAGATCTGTGAGAAAGTCTATGGATAGGTGAGACCTGGGTGGCCATGGGATGGGCAGTGGTTCTAACAGGCCTTCAGGTAGATGGTGGTTTGTTCGGGATTGGGCACACACTGGACATGTTCGGACGAACTCCTCTACATCTCTATTGAGAGACGGCCTCCAGAACCTTTCACGCAGCAGCTGGGTGGTGTGATGGATGCCGAGGTGTCCCATACTGGGGCTCTCGTGGGCCCACTGGATTACTCTCTGGTGAAACACTGTGGGTACATACAATTTGGCGGGTGGACAATTTGCGGGAGGAGCTTCAGAAGAGTGGACCCATTCAATCTCCTCCAGAATGTCCCAGCATATTGGGGCTACTAGGAAAGACTAGGATGGATGGATCCTAGTCTAGGATCCTAGGATGGATTCAGGGCATGCAGGTGGTTCAACGATTTTGTGAATTCTGGAGAGAGCATCCGCTTTCCCGTTCTTGGAACCAGGGCGATAAGAGGCAGAGAACTTGAAACGGGAGAACAGAGCCCACTGGGTTTGGCGTGGATTGAGGTGTTTAGCCTCACGGAGATATGTGAGGTTACGATGATCAGTAAGGGTCAGGAACGGTTGATTGGCCCCTTCCAACCAGTGTCTCCATTCCTCCAGAGTGGCTTTCATGGCGAGTAGCTCCCGGTTCCCCACATCGTAATTAATCTCTGCCGGTGTAAGTTTTCTAGAGAAGAAGGTGCATGGGTGCAGCTTGCCGGAGTCGGGTTGGCATTGGGAAAGTACTGCTCCATCCACCTCCACTGTGAATGGTAACTCCGGGTTGGGGTGACAGAGTATGGGAGCCGAGGAAAAGCTTTGTTTTAGTCTCTGAAAAGCTGCTCTGGCTTGGTCAGTCCATCTCAGCTTCTGTAGTTTACCCTTTAACAGTGAAGTCAATGGGCTGGCTATGGTGCTGTAGTTGCAGATGAATCGGCAGTAGAAGTTCACAAACCCCATGAATCGCTGCAGTCCCCTGATATTGGTGGGCTCTGGCCAGGATGTGATGGCAGACACCTTAGATTGATCCATCTCCACTCAATTCTGTGAAATCACATACCCTAGAAACATCATGGAGGATCGGTGGAATTCGGTGCATTTCTCCAACTTCACAAAAAGATTGTGCTCAGCAAGGCGGCGGAGGACTACACAAACAAGGGTAATATGTTGTTCAAGGTTGGTGGAGTAGATTAAGATGTCATCTATGTAAGCAATGACATATCAGTGTAGCATGTCTCTGAAAACCTTGTTTATAAGGGACTGGAACACTGCCGGGGCGTTAGTAAGTCCATAGGGCATGACCAAGTACTCGTAATGTCCGTGAGTAGTGTGAAACGCCGTTTTCCACTCATCCCCCTCCCTAATCCTGATCAAGTTAAAGGCACTGCGCAGGTCAAGCTTGGTGAACACTTTGGCCCCTTGTAACTGTTCGAGAGCTACTGGAACTAAGGAAAGAGGCTAAGGGTATGGCACAATGACTGAGTTCAGGCCCCGGTAATCAATGCATGGCCGAAGGCCCCCCATCTTTTTTCTCCATGAAGAAGAACCCCGCTGCTGCAGGAGAGGTTGAGGGCCGGATATATCCTGCTGTGAGAGCCTCCTCTATGTAGTCCTCCATGGCTTTTTTCTCCGGGAGAGAGAGAGGGTAAACTCAGCTCTTAGGTGGCATGGCGTTGGGGAGGAGTTCTATGGTGCAGTCCCAGGGTCTGTGTGGAGGTAGCTTAGTGGCCTTTTCTTTACTGAAAACCTCCCCTAGATCTTGGTATTCCCTTGAGAGTGTTATCAGGTTGGAAGACTCAGGGCTTACAATGGAGATTGACAAACATGGGCATTGAGTGTAATCATGAAAACAGTTCTTTACAGAGTAGGTGGACCATTTTAGTATGTCTCCCACTTTCCAGGAAATACAAGGGTCATGAAGCTGTAGCCAGGGGAGGCCTAGGATGACAGGGTTGGATGGAGAAGAGATGACAAAGAAAGTAAGTCTTTCACGTGGAATAATCTGATCTGTAATTCCATGAGCATTGTTTGGTGAGTAAGGAGGCCCTCCCCACTGGGCTGATCATTAATGGCGGTCACTTTCAATGGTGGGGTGCACAGAATGGTGGGTAGGTGTAGCTCGTGCACCAGGTTGCTGTCAATGAGGTTGACCGCTGACCCAGAGTCAATTAGCGCTGTTATAGAGAAGCGAGAGTCAGCATCTAGTAGGAAAGCAGGAAGTGAAACCTTAGAAAACAGCTTAACAGTTTCTACCTGTGATGGGGTAGGTTTCTCTGGACAGTGAAAGACTCTTTGACCTGGTTTCCCACAGTAGTAGCAGAGTTGGAGCTCCTCCTCAGAATCACAAGTCCGTCCCAGTTGCATGGGTTCAGAGGTGTCTTCCCTGGGGTAGTGGGCATCCATCATACAGCAAGGAGTGGAGCGTGAAGTGGAGGCTTGAGGTCGATGCTGGCAGCGTAGGTTATCCAACGTGGAGATATACTGTGACAGCATCATGTTTGTGTGTCGGCACGCCATTTCTGCTTTCAGATCCCGGTTGAGCTCTTCACGAAACACTGGTGCTGTGGCGGCTGCTTGGCTCTGTGATTGTTGCTGGAGTTGTTGGTTGGCGGCTTTCAAAGAATCCAGTTCCGCCTGGTAAGCATGGAGGAGAACTACCCGTCGCCACAACGCCGCTTGGAGATCCGCTGGACTCATATTCGGCGAAGTATTCTGTAAGGACTCGTCGGAGGCAGGAGTGTCTGAATCCATACACAGATCTTTATTTAAACAAAGCAGGCAATAACCGTAGTCGAGAAGGCAAAGCAAAAAAGGTCAACAACAGAAAGCAAAGACTAGGAACCCCGAAACGGAACACAAAACCGAAACTCATAGTCACTATGGAACAGGCAAGGGTCATACATGTAGAAATCTCGACAGAAGGCAAGGACAGCAAGTCTTGGTATGTAACACACAGATACGATACTTCGCGTTGAACAGAGGGAGCATGCTGTATAAATACCCAAATAAACCGGAAGTGAGTTTGTGAAGTTAATACTTGGGCGATGGCTCCCTCTGAGCTGCTTCACCACTGCAATACAACATAAATACATCATTAACCAGTTGTGGGTGGATCCTATTGCATTCATTAATTCATTAATTAATGCATTGCATGCATTAATAACAATTTTTTAAATTAAATTCAGAAAAAAATACAACCATATACACAAATGAGCAAACAATACTCTCAGAATAATGTTAAAATGTATTAATTTTTATGTTGTTTACCAAAATACCCTTATAATATTGTCCTTACCTTGGATCAGTTAAAGGATGAGGCTGGAGTTCTTCCTTAGACTTAGCGAGTTCAACTGGTACTGGCTCTAATACAACAATGGTCTCATTCTCCTGGTATTGGTGTACAAACTGTTGAAATTTTAGTTGCTTTTTGAAGGAACCATCAAACAGGAAAGCAACCATGGCTTGAGTGAGTCCACAATCCACTGTTTATCCATCCACTTAATTTTCTGAACACACAGGCAAAATTACAACCCAGATATAGACGAATAACTGTAACACACAGAGACTTCCATGCGCCCAAGATGTGTAGATGACGAGAATCGTGTGGCAGTTTAAATCAAAGACGGTGTGCTTATATTAACTTACTTATTAATGGAAGAAAGTGCAACATTGACCTCACTGAAGCTGCCACTAATGCTCTGGTTGATAGAAACAGCATACTGAGACGCGCCCTTAAAGGTAGGGTAGGCAATTTCGGAAAGGCTAACAATAGCAAACTAGCTTTGGAAGCAAGAGATCGGTGCTGCCGCAGACCGATCAGCGTATGACAAAGATTTTTAACAAAACCTGCTACCCTGCCTTTAAACAACATGTATGGGACAGGTCATGTCAGATTTTGTTGCTAATTTGAAAAATGTTTTTTTTAATTTAAGTAGTTTTTGAGATTTCAGGACTCCCTTGTTCCCTGAGGTAAATCTGCAGCAGATTACGCGGCTCGGGAAAAAACGGGTTGCCCTGCCCAAGTCTGCAGGGGCTCTAGAGTGCTAAGTGCCTTAAAAATTTTCATTAAGCATTTTACTTGAGTAAATGAACAAAATAACTCTAAAACAACTAGGTCTAACACAATTAGTAACAAGCCATAAGGTGCTTAGTGTCATTAGCTAATTTACAATATAGTAAAATACAGTACAGTACAGTAATTATGTTATAATTATGTTATAAATAGTTAGCTAACAGTATTAATTCAATTCAATTTTATTTGTATAGCGCTTTTAACAAAGAGCATTGTCTCAAAGCAGCTTTACATGAGAAACAATATAAGAAAACAACAAACAAACAAACAGACAGACAGACAGACAGTCCTAGATGTTATCCCAGGTGAGCAAGCCTGAGGTGACTGAGGCGACTGTGGCAAGGAAAAACTCCCTTAGATGGTAAGAGGAAGAAACCTTGAGAGGAACCAGACTCAAGAGGGAACCCATCCTCATTTGGGTGACAATTGTGTGATGCAGATACAGCATGTGTATAGTGTTATGTAAATCAATAAGGAGGTTGTTGTCCATGGCGCTATATAGTATTAGTATGAAGAGAAAGGTAAAAGTCTGGGTTACTTACCCCTGAATTTTCTTGCTTCTTCTTCATTAATCTGTATGCCAGCTTCAATTATATTTTTAATAAGTTCATCTGTGGTCAAACTCGACAAAGATGGACAATTAATCGACATTTTCTCTCATTTCAAACACTTCGACTCGCATGGAAGAAAGTGCAACGCAACGGTAGAATAAGTCCCGCCTTCTAAATAGAAGAGCAAATGACCGATTGGTCATTGCAGCTACCTTTAAAAGCTGCGGTTGCTATGCTATTTCTTTCAAAATAATGACGTGAGAGCACTGATCTATATAATGTAGAATGTATTATATTATATTATATTATATTATATTATATTATATTATATTATATTATAATGCTGGTAAATGTGCTGTTCACATAAGATTGCCAGAGCCAGTTTACCAGTATTTTATTTTAATTTACCGGGTACTTTACCAGTGTGTGAAAAGGGCTATAATCTTGGAATTTGAATAGACCATATCATGATCCTATATTGATATGATATTTTTAATCTCTGTTTATAATCTGAAAAAAAAAACAATGTAATGAAGACTAGCTAAAATCCCAGCCAAGTTATTAATGAAACTTATATAGGTCATCCTGGCCAAGAAATGGGTGGAAATTTACCATTGTACCTTTTTTAATTTCACTATACACACTTTTTATTTTAATTAAGATTTTGTGATCTATGATTTGCATAATTTGTCTGTACCTTAAGCTTGTTATAAGTACAATTACGTACGCTTTGTTGTAAGAATTGATTTTGTACCTTTAATGTAAAACAAAGGTCCACAGTTGTCACCCTAAGGACCATTTCCTGTACCTCACAGGGTACTCTTGTGGCAAATGTACTTCAAGGTACAGAAACAGTACATTAGCATTGAGAGCAAACATGGGTGAGAACCTCTGAACCAATCCCTGTTCCTGAAAATGGAATTTGAATTCTGTATGTGTCCTTAGTTTATCGTAAGTGACATGGTCGATTTTTCTCTCTTTTTTCTCTCAGATGCTACTCTGATGTGGACAGATCAGGTGGTGCTCAGGTGGTTTCAAAGTCAAAAGTCAAAGTCAAAGAAGCTTTGTTGTCACTTCAACCATATATAGCTTATGTAGTACACAGTGAAGTGAAACAACGTTCCTCCTGGACCAGAGGTGCTACACAGAACAAAAACAAAGTACAGGTGACACAGACAAACATAGAGCTTAACTATTACTACAAGGTGCAAACTAAACATACAGCATGAGTGCACAGGATGACAAGAGAAGACAGTGCAGACAAATAAGACACATAATGCCGACTCTTGTGCAAAAAACAGTGTTGACAGTGGGTGCAATGAAGTTTAGTTCTCTGTTGAGATACCTGATTGCCTGAGGGAAGAAGCTGTTCAACAGTCTGGTTGTGCGGGTCAGAATGCTTTGGTACTTCTTTCTGGATGGCAGAAGGGTGAAGAGTGTGTGTGCGGGGTGTGTGGGGTCATCCACAATGCTATTTGCTTTACAGATGCAGCGTCGATAATAGAGGGAAGAGAGACTCCGATGATCTTTTCAGCTGTCCTCATTATCTGCTGCAGGGTCTTGTGATCCGAGACGGTGCAATTCCCAAACCAGGCAGTGATGCAGTGACTCAGGATGCTCTCAAAGGTCCCTCTGTAGAAGGTGGTCAGACACATTAGGAAGAGATGTGCAGAGATACGGACTAAAGATTGGGCAGGACAAACACGTGAAAATGCAAAACAAAACAAACCTCATGACACAGAACACACACTGCTGGAAAGCCCCCTAGTGTTCTGGCAGGGAAATGTCCAACCATCCTGACACCTGTTTGATCGTTAACTGGGGCTGCATGTGTTTGTGGTTCACATGTGATGATGGCTTTATTTCCTCAACAAGTTAATGGTACTTTGAGGATTTGAGGTTGAGTGCCTAGCTTCTGGATTCAGGTCTGATTATTGTGACTCCAAAGTTATGGAAAAACACCTAGATTCTTACACACTGCTCAAAAAAATTAAAGGAACACAATTTAATCAGAGTATAGCATCACATCAATTAAACTCCTGGGATATTGATCTGGTCAGTTAAGAAGCAGAGGGGGTTGTTAATCAGTTTCAGCTGCTTTGGTGTTAATGATATTAACAACAGGTGCACTAGATGGGCAAGAATGAGATGACCCCCAAAACAGGAATGGTTTTTTACAGGTGGCAGCCATTGACATTTTTTCCCTACTCATCTTTTTTGATTGTTTTTCACTAGTTTTGCATGTGGCTAGGGTCAGTGTCACTCCTAGTAGCATGAGGTACTACCCGGACCCTAGTGACAGTGAAATGAAGCTTTGTGAAGCACCGGGGCTTTCCCCTCAACTGTATCATAAAATGGTTCAGTACTCGAAGCTTTTTAACACAGTGCACAGTAGTGACATCTTGTGGTTAAAACGTTTAATAGCTGCCGTTGGGAAGCATTTCTGATTTTTTACATGTAATAAATCAATCACTTTGTGCTCTAAAATGATTATTGTTTCATGTGTCAGTGTTGATGTACCTACACACTATATGAATAAATGAATCTATGAATGAATTAATGAAAGAACTGATAAATGGGATGAATTAACTTGTACTGTAGCAATTCATATGAATCTTATTTTATCAACACTTGCATCCTTATTCACAGACAGTTTTATCATATTAACTATGGACCTATGACTTCGGAGGCAAGGCTTGTGTAGGCATATATATAATATATATAATATTATATATATATATATATATATATATATATATATATATATATATATTATAAATAATAAAATAATCAAAATAAATCAAAATCAAGGTTTATTGTGGTATGGTCAGTTGAAGTGCTTGTGAACTGGGCAATGAAGGTACTTGCTTGTAAACTGGGGAATCTTTTATTAATTGTGGAATGGAAGACATTAAAGATTTTTTATTAAGGTACAGAACTTGTTCAACAGTACTGGGGCTAAGTGTATTTCCTTTTTTTATTTATTACTTCTCCTGACTTCTTCACAATGGCCTCTTTTCTCAAAATGTTTGACTCAGAATGTATGACTTGAACCAGAATGTGAAGCAGTCACGTAGTTGCGTGTGAAACGAAGCTTTGGACGTAACAGATCATGTGGTTATGGGAAAATGAATCAAGCTCCGGCGCAGTGCTTCACTGTGAGACATTTCGTTTTTTGATACAAGCTTCGAAGCCTCTGTGTCAAACGTCACATCACTACTGGACCCCACAGAGGTTGCAGTCCAACTCGTCCAGGATGGCACATCAATATGTACCATTGCCAGAAGGTTTGCTGTGCCTCCCTGCACAATCTTAAGAGCACAATCTTACTGAGTAGCATTTTGAGTTGCTGTAATGAAATTTCAGCAAAATGGACTAGCCTGCTGCATCATTTTTTCACTTTGATTTTCAGAGTATGTTTGAATTCAGCCCTCAGTAGGTTGATAATTTTCATTTCCATTAAACAATGTGGTATCCTTTTGTTATTACCCAGTCTGTATCAGTATAGATATACAACCTGATATTTTTCCCCACTGAGTTCTTTCCCCGGTTCTTGTTTCATACAGGATTGCAACAAATATCGAATAACGAATTTTCATTTAAGGGGGGCTCGGCCCCCAACGAGGGTATAATAGTAAAAAATAAATTAATTAAATAAAATAAACATTTGACTAACAGGGTAGGATGGTAAACTTATTACAGTATTCCACTGTATTGCATAGATGTGTATAACACTTGAGTACTGAACAAGCCAAATACGAGTCTTCCTGATCTCTCTCTCACACACACACACACACACACACACACACTTGCCCTCTGATCCTCTGTTCTTCAGTCTGACACCGCGGTGTGCAGATTGATGAATGCACTGAAAGACAAGGAGTAGCAGAAGTCTGCCACCGTTTTCATATGAAATTTAAAGGGGACTGAGGAGATCATGAATTTGTGTACAGTCTATGCAGAATCACAGAATTTTTAGGAGGGCTGAGTAGAAATGTTAAAGGCCCCATAAAAATGGCCTAGCGATGCCCATGCCGCACACGCATTCTATGCGGCGTACCCTGGCATAGACAATGAAGCAGTTTATGTGGGTCATCTGTTCTGAAAGCATCATCCACGCTATCTTTTGTGGTATAATTTCAGTAGCCATGTCTCCGAAAAAGGGTAAATTAGGCATTACTGTTGCCAAGAGGAAAGTTGTGAAATCAACCATTGAGTTGAAACATATTAATTCGTTTTACATTATTTCCTATGGGGAAAAATAATTCAGTTTTCGACCAAATCGGTATTCGACCAGACTTTTGGAACAAATTAAGGTCGAACACCGAGGTACCACTGTAAGTTATTAAAGTACACACTAAAAGAACGATGTATGTAGCCATTTTATTGTATGATTCCATTTTTGTTAGCACAGCAAGTGAAGTCATCACTGCTTCCTTTAACAGTTACACAATGTTAGAGCAAAGTTAAATCAAGTCAAAATCTCCAAACAATTTCAGCACTTGTAGAGGGTGTTGATCCTCAGGATGTCGATGGCGGACAGTTCCTTTCTCTGTCCAATCTTCACTGAAGGATCAGGAATGGGAGTGATGGTGTCCAGCCCGTTGATGGAGAAAGCTGTTCTTCCGTAGTGCATCACAGAGGAGTAGTCGTACGGTGTGTTGAGGTTGTTGGTGTTCTTCAGCTTGAAATTAGACTGTGTGGTTGGGTCGATGTTTGCCCAGTTGATTTTGACGTACTTGTCACGATCACTCCTAGTATGCTCGTGGTGGAAACCAAGTGCATGGATCAGCTCATGCTCAATGATGCCATAGTAAACGCAACCAGACCTGCTGAGAGAAACCACCTGAGCACCACCTGATCTGCCCACATCAGAGAAGCATCTGAGAGAAAAGAGAGGAGATTGACCACATCAACATATGGCACTGTGCATCTAATGAGAAATAAAGAACACCAAATTCCATTTACAGGTACAGGAATTGGTTCAGTGGTTCTCACCCATCTTGGCTCTCAATGCTGAGGTAGTCAGTTTGATTTGTCTTGGGAACAAAACGAATGCAGGTTTTGTTGTGGAAGGAGGCCATGGCATTGGCAATTACAGTCCTGTCAGAGAAAGCTGTGAAGGAAACGGTCAACACAATAAAGAAAAATAAAAAGAGATGTGTCATAAGTGGACAATGTGAATAAGGAAGTCTTTCACTTACAGAAAACACTGCTCAATGTGTAAGGAACCTCCACTAGGCCATTTGAGGACTTCTTCCAAAAGCAGCTGCTGTCGCTGCAGACCAGAGCATTCCTACCTCTTGGCAAGAGTATGTCTCCCTCCAACAACAGTTCCCTGGATCCTTCATCCAGAGAAACAAAAAGGGATAAAGACAGCAGAACCAATAAACAGTACTAATGGTGGTGTCTTAGAATTTCTGTCACTGGTGCAACAAAGAAATAGTTACAAAAATCCTAATCTTAGAATAAGACAGGTTCTAGGCCCATATTTGTAGAATATGTAGCAGTAATAATGCTGGTGTAGCTAGGTTGAGATCAGGGAGATATCAGACCGTTGTTGATGGTGAGAATCCTTGACGTGATGTCCACATGTTCAGGTTGGTCAAGATACAGAGCTTGCGAGAAGCCAAGAAGCAGAGCTAGAATGGAGAGCGACTCTCTGGACTCCATGATACTTCAGTGTGGGGAGATGATCTGGAAGCTTTTTCACCGTAGCTCGGTGACTGTCAACTGTCATACCAGGGTTTTTATACACATGGACACACACACAAATTAAAGTGGCTTTCTGGGGATTAACTCTAGGCGTTAGTGTCCACTGTCTTATGTGTGGAACTAAAGGGAGGATCCTCTGAACTCAACACTTACTTAATGCCTTACTCAAGCAAAGCAGGAGTTTGGATATTTAGGAGTAATGGACGGACTTTAGCTGGACTTCACCTGTAAATGACAGTTTATTGATCTATGTCTCAGGATCCAGTTCAAGGGAGTTAATTGTTTGTTTATAGGCTTTGCTAGCACTGCTCAACTAATCACACCATCCTTCAGGTTAAGAGGTATGAATGCAATTCTGTTCTGGTATCAAGGTGGTGAAATGACCTTCCCCTAGATGTTCAAACAGCTGAGTTACTGGCTTTCTTCAAACAATGGTTGAAGACCTACCTGTTCCTGAAACACTTAAACTAGTTCTTATGTTCCCCGTTTGTTTGATGTATTAAAAAAATTGTTGTATATAGGCTATATAGGTATATAGGTATTCTAGGTCTGTGACCTAGTGAATCAGTGTTGATGTATTCACTGATGTAGACTTTAAAGCACTTTTGTACATTGCTCTGGATAAGGGTGCCTGCCAAATGACAGAAATGTAAATGTACTTGCTAACCAAACCTTAACCAACGATACACAGGCTGCAAATAAACATCTGATCTTAATAACTTCAGAGCTCCTAATTTTTAGGGGAAGCAGGACTTGTACATACTTGCTGCTTCATTTGGAATGAAATGTGCAGCATTACTGGCCATTTTCAAACAAGACTGAAGACTAATTACCTATATTGTCATCTCATATGAGGTTGAGCTTCACTCTTGTCCTTATCCAACACATTGACTGGCAACCAGGTAACATGCGTAGTTACAGAAAAGATCCCTTTTGAGGGAGCTCGATGCAGCGTCATGGCTGACTGTATGGGAACGCTTGTTTGCAGAAGTTGTGTCTGAAGCTCACACTGATTTATTAGCTCAGGTAGGTCATGTGGCAAAGCAGAGCATGCCAGAAAGACCACAAAAGAGCATCTAAATCACAGTATTCCAGCTTCTTTGTCTTCAGGAAGTGATCTGTGTATGTATGGCTAGCAAGTTCAGAAAGTGATTGTATCCATGAACTGCTACATTATGGACGACAAGTCGCACTTTTTCTGCATGGTTTGATTGGTAGAGGAGCGTGCACATGTGTGCTGTGAAACTTTTCTTCTCCATAAACCCTGCTCTCGCTTGGCTGTTTTCTCCAGCCAAGCACCTGCACCTCATGGCACAGGTCACACCTCTACTGAGGCAGCGAGCTGACTTAGATCATTAGTTTCAAGGTGGAACAAGAGACAGGTGATCCCCTTTCTCTTGTCTTCTCCCCCAACTTGGATTTCCCTTCTTCAGCCCCTGGAGCTAACTTTGTGATTTCTCCCAACCCAAATGAGAAATTTATTGTATTCATTGGACTCTGGGGAGCTTGACGTGGGCGATGATGAGCTGCATGAGACTGAATTGCTTCCTTAGAGAAGACAATCAGTGGCATTTGTGTTGCTGAGTTTTGCATGCTGTCGTTAAGCTCATTCTGTGTTCGCTTGTCTGAGGTGTCACGATTGTGGAATAATCCTTATTCTGCCTGTTTGTTCTCCTCAGCTACTGCTGACTATTCAGCCATTGTGGGCCTTGCTGCACATGGGGCAGTGGTAGCTGAAATGGTTAAGGGTCTGGGTTGTTGACCGGAAGATCAGGGGCTTAAGCCCCAGCACTGCCAAGTTGCCACTGTTGGCACCTTGAGCAAGTCCTTTAATCCTCTCTGCTCCAGGGGCACTGTTTCATGGCTGATCCTGTGCTTTGACCCCAACCTCCAAGGATGGAATATGCGAAGGAAGAATTTGACTGTGCTGTAATGTATGTGTGACAATAAAGGCTATTAAAATGGGTATAGAATGATGCCTAACACCTTTCTCAGACCACCTGGTTCTGTGGGAAAAGGCTACAGAATCCAGTTTGTCCCCTATCCTCCTTTTTTCAGGGTGTGTTGCCCACTACTGTTGTTAGCACAGACCAAACCTTGTTCCTCCTGGAAGAATGTCTTTTGAATCTGTCCAGTCTTCCTCTGCCCAGACTTCCTCTGCTCAGTCTCCCTCAGTCCGACAAAAGACGTTACAGGACAGTTTTAAGGGAGTGAAACCCTATCCAGGTACAAAGAGCACAGTAATTACTTAACTTATTAACTGTACTCTCTCTCTCTCTCTCTCTCTCTCTCTCTCTCTCTCATTACCATTAGGTGAATAAGAATAAATATAAAAGTGTGTGTGTGTGCGTGTGTGTGTGCATGTGTGTGTGTGTGTGTGTGTGTGCCCGCACTTCTGCATGTATGGGGGATGTACTAGTATTCTTTATGTTATAGAAACCAAAAACGCCCACACAAGTATAATGTTGTTGTTGTTGATCTTTCGGCTGCTCCCTACATGCGTGAGGGGTCGCCACAGTGGATCAACTGGTCCGCACAACAACTTGGCACAGGTTTTACGCTGGATGCCCTTCCTGACGCAACCCTCCCATTTTTTTTATCAGGGCTTGGGACCGGCACTGCATCCAGTGGCTGGGGTGCCAACACAAGTATAATAATACCAATAAATTCTGAACTTCTGGAGATAGAATATACAATTTGTACAGTATAAAAATAATTGTGTTTTGAATTCCCCTTTAATATTAGTAATACCAGTATGTGTGTATATGTATATATACTGTGTGTGTGTGTACAGTGTGTATATTTTGTGTAATTTGTTATTAATGGCAAGTATGTGTTTGCAATATGCCTTTACATGTAATTATTTTGAAAAATCACATTTAAAAGTGGTTTCAGTATCGGTATCATTAAAATTGTAACAAAAAGTATCGTATCATATTAAAAAATTGTGGTATTGCCCATCCCTACTGGTGGTAGAAGGTCCTCAACCCATCAGCAGGACTTGTATATTCTCCTTTGTGCAAGGAGGAACAGAATAAACACAAATGAGCACAAATGAATAAGGATGGAACACATGACATCCAACAGGCCACTGGTGTGCATGTCTATGACCAAACAATCAGAAACAGACTTCATGAGGGTGGCCAACGTCCTCTATTGGGTCCTGTGATCAGTGCCCAGCACCATGGAGCTCAACTGGCATTTGCCAATGAATAGAATTGGCAGATTGGCACTGACACCCTGTTCTTTTCATGGATTAGAGCAGGTTCACCCTCAGCACACGTGACAGACATGAAGGGGTCTGGAGAAGCCGTGGAGAAGGTTATGCTGCCTGTAACATCGTTCAGCATGACCAGTTTGGTGGTGAGTCAGTGATGGTCTGGGGAGGTATATCCATGGAGGGATGCACAGACCTATATAGGCTAGAAAATGGCACCCTGACTGCCATTAGGTATCGTGATGAAATTCTTGTACCCATTGTCAGACCCTACACTGGTGCAGTGGGTCCTGGGTTCCTCCTGGTGCATGACAATGCCTGGCCACATGTGGTGAGAGTATGCAGGCAGTTCCTGGAGGGTGAAGGAACTGATACTTTGATAATTGATAATTGATAATAGCGATAGAACACCTCTGAGAAAAATTAGGTTTTGGTCCATCCAATGCCGCCAGGTTGCACCTTAGACTGTCCAGGAGCTCAGTGATGCCCTGATGCAGATCTTGGAGGAAATACTCCAGGACACCATCCGTCGTCTCATTAGGAGCATGTTCTGATGTTGTCAAGCATGCATACAGGCGCATGGGGGCCATACAACCTACTGAGTACCATTTTGTGTTGCTGCAATTGGATTTCAGCTAAAAGGACTAGCTTGCTGCATCATTTTTTCACTTTCCAGGGTGTCTTTGAATTCAGCACTCTGTAGGTTGATAATTTTCATTTCCATCAAATGATGTGGCATCCTTTTGTTTCTAACACATTACCCAGTCCATATCAGTATAGATATCCAGCATGATATTTTTCAACCCCATTGAGATCTGATGTGTTTTCAAAGTGTTCCTTTAATTTTTTTTTGAGCAGTATAGTTGGAACTAGATCAATCAATTTATCTGGATTCTCAAACAAGTATTATGTACACATCCCACTTTTCTGCAATTTTGGATAAAATAACAAAACCTACAGCTATGAAGATCAGATATTTATTAACAGCCTTTTTATCTTGGCTTAGCCAGAAAATGCTTTGAATATACAAGCCACTCCCTCACAGTACATTTTGAGACATAGATCAATAACCAGTCATCAAGAGCTAAAGTCCCTCCATTACTCCTGAATATCCAACCAATCTCCTGATTCTCATGCTGCTTCAGCAAGGAATTAAAATAAGTGTTGAGTTCAGAGGGTCCTCCCTTTAGTTCCACACATTAGACAGTGGACACTAACTCCTAGAGTTAATCCCCAGAAAGCCACTCCAAGTTGTTTCTGTGTGTGTCAGTGTGTATAAAAAGTGAGGGATGACAGTTGACAGACACCGAGCTACGGTGAAGGAGCATCAGATCATCTCCCCACACTAAATCATGGAGTCCAGAGCATCTCTTTCCATTCTAGCTCTGCTGCTTGGTTTCTCACAAGCTCTCAATCTCGACCAACCTGAGCACGTGGACATCACATCAAGGATTCTCACCATCAACAATGGTCTGATATCTCCCTGATCCCCACCTCACTACACCAGCATTATTACTACTACACATTCTACAGATATGGGCCTAAGTGCTGTCTTCTTCTAAGATTAGGATTTTGTAATGATGATCTGTGTTGTTAGTTTGCATCAGTGACAGAAATTCTCTTGATAAAATTTTTTTTGACAACAGAATACCTGAGTTAAAAGCTAAGACACCACCATTAGTACTGCATATTGGTTCTGTTGTTTTTATCCCTTTTTGTTTCTCTGGATGAAGGATCCACTGAACTGTTGTTGGAGGGAGACATACTCTTGCCAAGAGGTAGGAATGCTCTGGTCTGCAGCGACAGCAGCTGCTTTTGAAAGAAGTCCTCAAATGGCCTAGTGGAGGTGCCTTACACATTGAGCAGTGTTTTCTGTAAGTGAAAGACTTCCTTATTGTCAACTTATGACACATCTCTGATTATTGCACATTATTGCGTTGACTGTTTTCTTTACAGCTTTCTCTGACAGGACTGTAATTGCCAATGCCATGGCCTCCTTCCACAACAAAACCTGCATTCGTTTCGTTCCCAGGACAAATCAAACTGACTACCTCAGCATTGAGAGCCAAGATGGGTGAGAACCACTGAACCAATTCCTGTACCTGTAAATGGAATTTGGTGTTCTTTATTTCTCATTAGATGCACAGTGCCATATGTTGATGTGGTCAATCTCCTCTCTTTTCTCTCAGATGCTACTCTGATGTGGGCAGATCAGGTGGTGCTCAGGTGGTTTCTCTCAGCAGGTCTGGTTGCGTTTACTATGGCATCATTGAGCATGAGCTGAACCATGCACTTGGTTTCCACCACGAGCATACTAGGAGTGATCGTGACAAGTACGTCAAAATCAACTGGGCAAACATCGACCCAACCACACAGTCTAATTTCAAGCTGAAGAACACCAACAACCTCAACACACCATACGACTACTCCTCTGTGATGCACTACGGAAGAACAGCTTTCTCCATCAACGGGCTGGACACCATCACTCCCATTCCTGATCCATCAGTGAAGATTGGACAAAGAAAGGAACTATCCGCCATCGACATCCTGAGGATCAACACCCTCTACAAGTGCTGAAATTGTTTAGAGCTTTTGATTTGATTTATCTTTGCTCTAACATTGTGTAACTGTTAAAGATAGAGGACTCAGTGATGACTTTACTTGCTGTTCTAACAAAAGATGGAATAATACAATAAAATGGCTACATGCATCTTTTTCTTATTGTGTATTTTAATAATGTATTTCACTGAAACCACATGAAACAATTCTTCTCATGCCAGGATCATGAATGTCCAACAAGATTTATTGTTACTCCCTGAACATTCTACCTTTGTATCCATACATACCAGCATTTTATTGAATGTTATTTCGTATAATTGAACCAGCAATTTGACATTTATGACTGCATATAAATCTAGAAACTATATATTTGAGGACAGTCATCGACTTTAGAAAAAAAAGCAAAAAGCATATCCAGGATCCTTATACATCACGTCCTGTTCATTTGATATAATTGAACCAGCACTTAGACATGTATGATCACATTTAAATTCAATGCTCAAAAAAATTAAAGGAACACTTTTAAAACACATCAGATCTCAATGGGGAAAAATATCATGCTGGATATCTATACTGATATGGACTGGGTAATGTGTTAGGAACAAAAGGATGCCATATCATTTGATGGAAATGAAAACTATTAACCTACAGAGGGCTGAATTCAAAGACACCCTGAAAAGTGGAAAAATGATGCAGCAGACTAGTCCATTTTTCTGAAATTTGATTGCAGCAACTCAGAATGGTACTCAGTAGGTTGTATGGCCCCCATGTGCTTGTATGCATGCTTGACAACATTGGAGCATGCTCCTAATGAGACGATGGATGGTGTCCTGGGGTATTTCCTCCAAGATCTGCATGAGGGCATCACTGAGCTCCTGAACAGTCTAAGGTGGAAACTGGTGGCGTCAGATGGACCGAAACCTAATGTCCCAGAGGTGTTCTATTGGATTTAGGTCAGGCGAGTGTGGGGGCCATTCAATGGTATCAATTCCTTCATCCTCCAGGAACTGCCTGCATACTCTTACCACATGAGGCTGAGCATAGTCGTGCACCAGAAGGAACCCATCTCCAAACCGGTCATGCTGAACAATGTTTCCAGCAGAATAACACCAAAGCAGCTGTAACTGCTTAATAACCACCTCTGCTACTTAACTGACAAGATCTCTATCCCAGGAGTTTAATTGACTTGATGCTATACTCAATTCAATATAATTAAAAAGTGTTCCTTTAATTTTTTTGAGCAGTGTGTAAGAATCTAGGTGTTTTTCCATAACGTTGGAGTCATCATAATCAGACCTAAATCCAGAAGCCAGGCACTCAATCTCAAAGTACCATTAACTTGTACTTGTTGTGGAAATAAAGCCATCATCACATATGAACCACAAACCACCTCAGCTGCCAATCAAACAGGTGTCAGGATGGATCGACATTTCCCTGCCAGAACACTATGGGGCTTTCTGGCAGCATGTGTTCTGTGTCATAAGGTTTGTTTTGTTTTGTATTTTCATGTGTTTGCCCGGCCCAATCCTTAGTCACTCCTCATCTCTGCACATCTGTTCCTAATGCGTCATTATTATTTCCACTGTCTATACTGGTTGTGTTGCATTTGGTTTTTGCTGAGTCCCCTTCATTGTGTGCTTCTTCTGTTCCCAGTATTTTGGTTTTGTATTGCTGTTGCTGAGTTTTTTCCCCATTCTTTTCTGTGTATGTCTTTGTTTATTAAAAATAAATAACCCGACTGGCCACTATCCCTGCTTTTGGGTCTTATCCAGCTCTGTGGAGGCAGGCTTTGGCCCGGCACTTAAAGCCTTTGGAGCAGATTGTTGGGTTAGTTTATTTCCAGCCTTCAAGGACCAACTTTTTCCCTTCTGGATTTTTTTTCTTCCCCTTTTCAGTTCTGGTGAGCATTGCTCTGCATCTGTTCCTGGTCCTGATCTGCTTCTCCTGCCTTTCCAGTGTTCGCCAGCTTCGCTCTGCTTCTGTCTCTGTGGGGGACGCCACCTAGCTTCTGTACCAGCTGAGGATGTCAGGGGGGGGGGTACTGTCAGGATGGTTGGACATTTCCTTGCCAGAGCAATAGGGGGCTTTCCGGCAGCATGTGTTCTGTGTCACGTGGTTTGTTTTGTTTTGTATTTTCATGTCTTTGCTCTGCCTAATCCTTAGTCCCTCCCTATCTCTGCACATCTGTTCCTAATGTGTCATTATTATTTCCCCTATTTATACTGGTTGTGTTGCGTTTGTTTTTTGCTAAATCCCTGTCAAATTCAAATTTTATTTGTCACATACACAATCTTACACAGTATGATTGTCACGAGGCCTGAACACCAGAGGGAGCCATCGCCCGATTATTAACTGTTTCTGCTCACTTCCGGTTCAGTGACGTATAAAAGCAGCATGCTATCTCAGTCACATCGCGAAGCATTGTTTCCTTAGTGTTACCTGCCAAGCCTTGATTTAGCTATTATCTAGTTTCCTCGTGTATGACCCTGCTTGTTTTCTTCTGACTTCGTTTTCTGGACTAGCGTTTTGGTTTTGACTTTTTCTACGTAGCTTTCTGGTTTTGATCCTGTTTCTCTGTGACCTCGAACCAAGATCTTAGCCTTCGGCCCTTTCCATTATCTGCGAATGGATTCTAATACGCCTACGTCTGACGAGACGTTACAATGATATGCAGTGAAATGCTTACACAACTGTTTTGACCCTTGAAAAGGAAAAAAGAATAAGATATAAGAATAAAATATAAAATACAAAATATAAAATATAAAAATTACAGTTTAGAAAATTTTTTACAGTAGGTAAAATAAAATACAAATAAAATATAAATAAAATAAGGTAAGGTATATTTAGAAATCTGTAGAAATATGTATAAAAATGTAAAAAGTGCAATAAATAACAAACTATATGCAGTATCTCACAAAACCCCTCACATTTTTGTAAATATTTTATTATATCTTTTCATGTGACAACACTGAAGAAATGCCCCTCTGCTCCAATGTACAGTAGTGAGTGTCCAGCCTGTATAACAGTGTAAATTTACTGTCCCCTCAAACTAACTTAACACACAGCCATTAATGTCTAAACTGTTGGCAACAAAAGTGACTCCACCCCTAAGTGGAAATGTCCAAATTGGGCCCAATTAGCCATTTACCCTCCCCGGTGTCATGTGACTCGTTAGTGTTACAAGGTCTCAGGTGTGAATGGGGAGCAGGTGTGTTAAATCTGGTGTTATCGCTCTCACACTCTCTCATACTGGTCACTGGAAGTTCAACATGGCACCTCATGGCAAAGAACTCTCTGAGGATCTGAAAAAAAGAATAGTTGCTCTACATGCATACAGTTTGCTGAAGACAAGCAGACTAAGGACGTGGAATACTGGAACCATGTCCTGTGGTCCGATGAGACCAGGATAAACTTATTTGGTTCAGATGGTGTCAAGCGTGTGTGGGGGCAACCAGGTGAGGACTACAAAGACAAGTGTGTCTTGCCTACAGTCAAGCATGGTGGTGGGAGTGTCATGGTCTGGGCCTGAAGTTCCTGAAACCGGAACTTCCTGCTTGAGACTTTGTTCATATTTTGGCATTAGGATGATGGCAACGTAGACGGATTTCCGGCGGTGGATGGTGGTGTAGACGGGGCGAGATTGTGCCTTGTAGCTGTCTTTAACTGTTGTGTAACAGTGGTCCAGTGTCCTTTCACCCCTGGTGGGGCAGGTGATATGCTGATAAAAGTTTGGTGCTGCGCATTTGAGATTGGCGCTGTTAAAATCCCCCTTTAAAAAATAAAAAATCTGGATACATGGTGCCAGGTCAACAATCTCCTCCTGAATGTCAGCAAGACTAAGGAGCTGATAGTGGACTTCAGCACAAAGCAGGAGAGGAATTACCAGCCCCTCACTATCAACAGGACCCCAGTGGAGAGAGTGGACAGTTTCTGGTACCTAGGTGTTTACATCATGCAGGACCTGACATGGTCCTGTCACGTCAACACCCTGGTGAAGAAGGCCCAGCAGCGTCTCTATCACCTTAGATGTCTAAAGGACTTTAAACTGCCCTCAAAGGTGCTAAAGACATTCTACACCTGCACCATTGAGAGCATCCTGACAGGAAGTATCACAGCCTGGTTTGGAAACAGCACCAAGCAGGACAGGCAAGCTCTCCAGAGGGTGGGGTGATCAGCCGAGCGTACCATCCGTACCGAGCTTCCTGACCTGGACACCATATACAGCAAGCGGTGCTGGACCAAGGCCAGGAAGATCGTGAAGGACCACAGTCACCCCATCAATGACGCAGACAAACATAGAGCTAAACATAGAGATAAAGCTAACTATACTTAAGGTGCAATCTTTAGAAAATACTTGGAGTAGTTCAGTCTGTGGGGAAAATATTTGAACAACATTCTAACAAACTAATGTAGTATATTAGGGTTTTCTCACAGGATGTGTTTTTGCAAAGAAGTCTAATGTTGTTGACGATCCTTGAAAGCCAAATAAAGTCAAAGAAGCTTTATTGTCACTTCAACCATATATAGCTGATGCAGTACACAGTGAAGTGAAACAATGTTCCTCCTAGACCAAAGGTGCTACACAAAACAAAGACAACATACAGTGATGCAGACAAACATAGAGCTAAACATAGAGATAAAACTAAACTATACTTAAGGTGCAATCTTTAGTAAAAACTAGGCATACAACAGAAGTGCACAGGATGACAAGACAAGACAGTGCAGACAAACAACATATAGACTGACTCTGTGCAAAAGAACAGTGTTGACAGTGAGTGCAAATATTAAAGTTAACTTGTAAACAGGATCAATATAAAGTGTAAAGTGTAATGTAAAGTGACATGTATGCAAACAGGACAATTTGTGTGTGTGTGTGTGTGTGTGTGTGTCCAGCACAGTATAGTTCTCTGTTGAGAGCAGTTCTCAGTTGTGTGTGTGTCTGTGTCCAGCACAGTTCAGTTCTCATTGGGAACACAATTCTTAGTTTTTGTGCGTGTCTGTGTGTGTCTGTGTGTGTGTGTGTGTGTCCATGTCCAGCACAGTTCAGTTTCTCTGTTGAGATCAGGTCTTGGTTGTGTGTGTGTGCGTGTCCATTTCCAGCTCGGTTCAGTTCTCTGTTGAGATACCTGATTGCCTGAAGGAAGAAGCTGTTCTTCCGTAGTGCATCACAGAGGAGTAGTCGTACGGTGTGTTGAGGTTGTTGGTGTTCTTCAGCTTGAAATTAGACTGTGTGGTTGGATCAATGTTTGACCAGTTGATTTTGACGTACTTGTCACGATCACTCCTAGTATGCTCGTGGTAGAAACCAAGTGCATGGTTCAGCTCATGCTCAACAATGCCGTAGTAAACACAACCCAACCTGCTGAGAGAAACCACCTGAGCACCACCTGATCTGCTCACATCAGAGTAGCATCTGAGAGAAAAAAGAAGGGAATCAACCATGTCACTTAAGACAAACTAAGGACATAAACAGAATTATAGAACTCCAAATTCACTTTCAGGTACAGGAATTGGTTCAGTGGTTCTCACCCATCTTTGCTCTTGATGCTAAGGTAGGAAGCTTGATTTGTCCTGGGAATGAAATGAATGCAGGTTTTGCTGTGGAAGGAGGCCATGGCATTGGCAATTACAGTCCTGTCAGAGAAAGCTATAAAAAAAATGGTCAACACATTAATGAGAAATAAATAGAGATGTGTCATAAGTGGACAAAAAAGAAGTCTTTCACTTACAGAAAACACTGCTCAATGTGTAAGGAACCTCCACTAGGCCATTTGAGGACTTCTTCCAAAAGCAGCTGCTATCACTGCAGACCAGAGCATTCCTACCTCTTGGCAAGAGTATGTCTCCCTCCAACAACAGTTCAGTGGATCCTTCATCCAGAGAAACAAAAAGGGATAAAGACAGCAGAACCAATAAACAGTACTAATGGTGGTGTATTACACATATGTAGAGAACATATGTCGAGAGAGATATCAGACCATTGTTGATGGTGAGAATCCTTGATATGATGTCCACGTGCTCAGGTTGGTCGAGATTGAGAGCTTGTGAGAAACCAAGCAGCAGAGCTAGAATGGAGAGAGATGCTCTGGACTCCATGATGCTTCAGTGTGGGGAGATGATCTGGATGCTCTTTCACCGTAGTTTGGTGACTGTCAACTGTCATCCCTCACTTTTTATACACACGGACACACACAAACAACTTGGAGTGGTTTTCTGGGGATTAACTCTGGGCGTTAGTGTCCACTGTCTAATGTGTGGAACTAAAGGGAGGATCTTTTGAACTCAACACTTTAATGCCTTACTGAAGCATGAGAGTCAGGAGATTGGTTGGATATTCATGCCTTGTGTATTTGAAGGACTTACGAGTTAACTCAAGGTAAACATTCTCCAAATGAATATCTGATACTTATAGCTGAAGGTCATGAGATTTCTATCCAAAATGTGCAAATATGTATATTTTTGTTCTGGAGAAGCAGGACCTGCAACTAATGAGAATGCAGATAAATTGATTAATCAGGTAAAGTAAGGTGACCTTGTTTTGTTTTGTTTTTTTGGAATGAAACGTGTAGCTTTACTGGCCATTCTCATATCAGACTGCAGACTGATGATCTACATTATTATTTCACATCAAGACCTGTCCTAACACTTCCTGACACAGACTGGGCCTTTATAGTGGAAGTGGGAAGGTTAGGATGTTGGGATTGGAGGTTTGCTGTCTCAGTAATCTAGTCACAATATCAAGCTCTACCCATGTTCTTGTACAACTCATTTACTGACAACCAGGAAACATAGTAACAGGAAATTGTTTATGTTCAACCTGGCATTGGAAGTGCTGGATAGAGGAGACCAAACATCCAGTCCTGCTCTATTCCAAAGGCCAAAATTCAGCTCCTATCGAGGAGCCACCAAAGCTAAAATAAGGAATGTGACTTTCCCCTGATTTTACAATCTTTTACAGACATTTTACTTATGTTGTTGCCTAGGTCCCAACTACCAGACTCCAGACATCATTTTTGTCACTTTGGAGATGCAAGAATAAGAACTGATCAAGCTCAAAGAAGGTACCATAAAGGTGTTGGAGAACTTAACCCATCATAAGAAAAGAAACACAAACAGAGGAAACTTCTGGTTACCGACCTACCAAAAGGCCTTTGATTCCAAAAGTTCAAGTCTACTACCTCACTCATAGGGGATGTTGCAGTTTCCAAAGAAAAAGTTTTAGTGTCCAGCATGATGACAGGTCTATGGTATGTACAGTACCTGTCTACAAGTACCTAAAGCAAGAACACATCTTGAGATAAAACCATCTTCTTGGTAAATGGGAACAGGATTTCTAAATCATGTGACTGTCTGTTGCTATTCAAGCTATCCTCAGCTAGCACTGCTGATTTAATAATACTCCATGCTGTCTATTTGAAGCATATTTCTCATCTGATTGTGTGATTTGTGTACCATTTTGTCGTTTCTCTATGCCTCACATATCAGTTTAAACAACAGTCTGTCCAGTAAGGCGAACCAAAATTCATAGACAGCATTAATCAATTTCCACCACAACTACCTGGAGTAGTCCAATCTTTCAGGAGAAATATAAAAAAAAAAACATTCTAACAACAGAACCTGGTGTATTAGGATTCTCTGACTGATTGATGATTATCTTAGTTTTTAAATTTCTATGATGTCATACATGTCTAAGTGTTTAAGTTCAATTATACCAAACAATATCCAGTAAAATCCCAATCACTTTTATTCTTAAGTTTCCGAGTGGTTTGGAGGGCAATGAGTATACTGAAAATATTTTTTTAAGGCACTTTTATTTAAAAAATATCTTGTGTCCACTACAGCGTACATCAGAACATGCTACAAGTGAAACTGCACCATAATGACAATAAGTAAATTCCAAAGTTGACATAAGAATTATGACTAAAACTACCACATTACTGTTTTGTGGTATATATATGTTTGATGTATTTCTTATTAATGGAGTATGATATTTTAAAAAGCAAGTTCCTTTATTTGAAACACAAAGAAACACCTTGCACTTAGTTTTGCTGTTACAACCAGGTCTGTGACACCTTGATGCATGTGCTTCATGCACCATCTCAGGGAGATGGATGGTCCCATAGTGTCTCAGAGCTGCATTCGGATGAGGTTTCGTGAATTCAATGAACTTCAGTGGTTTCTTCCCCAGAAGCTGGCAGTCAGTATTATTATGAAGTTATGCATTGGTGATTGCCAGAGCAAGTGGCTATCATGTAGAAACTCGTGTAGAAATCCTGTTGGCCATGTTCACATCACCCATGCTGCTGTTGTGCTCAGCAATTGCCAATGGCCTTGACACCTGGACATACCTTTTGTCTTTTTAGAACATCTACTGCATGTGTCCTTAGGCTCAATGCCATAAGCAGAGAATGATCACTGGTTTGTTATCAAACCACTTAATGACAGTGAGTTCAAGAGATTTTCGTCTGACCACCATCTCAGATGCCCCTCTTAAGATGATAAAAACTGTCTCATGTGGTTTAGGTGAAATAAATTATTAAAGTACACACTAAGAGAAAGATGCATGTAGCCATTTTATTGTATGATTCCATTTTTGTTAGAACAGTAAGTGAAGTCATCACTGCATCCTTTAACAGTTACACAATGTTAGAGCAAAGTTAAATCAAGTCAAAAGCTCTAAACAATTTCAGCACTTGTAGAGGGTGTTGATCCTCAGGATGTTGATGGCGGACAGTTCGTTTCCCTGTCCAATATTCACTGACAGATCAGGAATGGGAGTGATGGTGTCTTGACCCTCGATGGAGAAAGCTGTTCTTCCATAGTGCATCACAGAGGAGTAGTCGTATGGAATTGGGAAGTGGCCAGTAAATGGAATAATTCTCTCATCAATAGATAATTTCATGTTCTAGGCTGACTTAGGCATCCACGCCTCACTTTGTTTAGAAGGGGCCTGACTTTCGACAAGTGGTCTCTTCTTTTGTCCTCGTCTCAAACGTTAAGGTCATCGATGATCTGTGGGAGAAATGTTTTCTGGTTTAGAGTGTTTAGAGTGTATTTGAATATATTGTGGTTTGTGTTATATACAAACAATAAGAATCAGAGGACAGCAATGATTGGGTTGTCAGGCACCACCTCAGTTTATTGACCGCCTCTATTTACAGGTTTAACAATGTAGGGTTTAACACTACATGTGGGACGAGAGGTGTGGGTACATTTGTTCACTTTGTACCAAGGCCTTTTCCGCAGTAGATAAAACTTGGAGAGAAGCATCAATCCTGGTACGGCCGGGGTTGGAGCTGTGCCCAGGGTCATCGTGCCCAGCTATAGGCGTAGAATAGAGCTGGGCCCGGAGCAGGTGCACAGTGCGGCATATGGAGTCTGGAGTTAAAGAAGATAGAACTGTAAGTACGTGAGAGAAAATGCAATTAAAACTGTGGCTAGTGCAAATGTAATAGAAAAACAGCAATAAATTAAAACTAAGCAACCAAAGACAGAGCAGTGGCCCTGGAACATACCCATGCTGTCTGATACTGATAAGGGCACAGATGCCCATTATTTTCATATGACTGACCTCGAAAGTCCAATTATAATGGAATGTGAAAAAGTTCAAAAGTAAAAGATAGTGTCCAGAAAGAACCTGATATTCCAAAAAGAAAATGGGAGGGACTTTCCCAGCAAAGAGGGTTTGCTTTGAATATTATGAAAAGAAAAGAGAAAAAGAGTAAAAAGACGGTGTTTTGTGAAGTTTTTTGCGAGGTTGTTGGGATGTTCATTCGTGAGCAGCTTAATTCTTGTAACCAGTGCTGATTGCAAATAAAACCTTGTCTCTGGATAAAAATATTTTCCACAGATGTTAATGGAATTTCTTAGTTTATAGAACCGATTTTTTTTTATCATTTTTTATCAAGCTGTTCTTCCGTAGTGCATCACAGAGGAGTAGTCGTACGGTGTGTTGAGGTTGTTGGTGTTCTTCAGCTTGAAATTAGACTGCGTGGTTGGGTCGACGTTTGCCCAGTTGATTTTGACGTACTTGTCATGGTCACTAGTATGCTCATGGTGGAAACCAAGTGCATGGTTCAGCTCGTGCTCGATGATGCCGTAGAAAACGCAACCAGACCTGCTGAGAGAGACCACCTGAGCACCACCTGATCTGCCCACATCAGAGTGGCATCTGAGAGAAAAGAGAGGAGATTGACCACATCAACATACAGTACCATCGTCCCTGTGCCAAAGAAATCTACAGATTCCTGCCTCAATGACTACCGTCCCGTTGCACTCACACCAATCGTGATGAAATGCTTCGAGAGGCTCGTCATGAGGCACATCAAGTCACAGCTACCACCCTCGCTGGACCCCTTGCAGTTTGCGTATCGTCCTAACTGCTCCACGGACGACGCCATCACCACAACCCTCCATCTGGCCCTCACACACCTGGACTGTAAGGACTCCTACGTTCAGCTGCTGTTCATAGATTTCAGTTCAGCATTCAACACAATCATCCCTCAGCAGCTGATTGAGAAGCTGAGTCTGCTGGGCCTGAACACCTCACTCTGCAGCTGGATCCTGGATTTCCTGACTGGGAGACCTCAGTCAGTCCGGATCGGGAACAGTATCTCCAGCACCACCACACTGAGCACTGGAGCTCCTCAGGGCTGTGTGCTCAGTCCACTGCTGTTCACTCTGCTGACTCACGACTGTGCAGCAATGCACAGCTCCAACCACATCGTCAAGTTCGCAGATGACACGACCGTGGTGGGTCTCATCAGCAAGAACGACGAGTCAGCATACAGAGAGGAGGTGCAACATCTAACAGCCTGGTGCAGAGCCAACAACCTCTCCCTGAACGTCGACAAGACCAAAGAGATGGTTGTTGACTTCAGGAGAGCACAGTGTGACCATCCTCCACTGTCCATCGACGGATCCTCGGTGGAGATCGTCAAGAGCACCAAATAGCTTGGTGTCCATCTGGCGGAGAACTTCACCTGGTCACTCAACACCAGCTCCATCACCAAGAAAGCCCAGCAGCGCCTCTACTTCCTGAGGAGGCTGAGAAAAGCCCATCTCCATCCCCCATCCTGACTGTGTTCTACAGAGGGACCACCGAGAGCATCCTGAGCAGCTGCATCACTGCCTGGTTTGGGAACTGCACCGTCTCAGATCACAAGACCCTTCAGCGGATAGTGAGGACAGCTGAAAAGATCACTGGAGTCTCTCTCCCCTCTATCACAGACATTTACACCGCACGCTGCATCCACAAAGCTAACAGCATTGTGGCTGACCCCACACACCCCTCACACACACTCTTACACACCCCACACACCCCTCACAAACACTCTTACACACCCCACACACCCCTCACACACACTCTTACACACCCCACACACCCCTCACACACACTCTTACACACCCCACACACCCCTCACACACACTCTTACACACCCCACACACCCCTCACACACTCTTACACACCCCACACACACACTCTTCACCCTCCTGCCATCTGGAAAGAGGTACCGGAGCATTCGGGCCCTCACAACCAGACTGTGTAACAGTTTCTTTCCTCAAGCCATCAGGCTCCTCAACAACCAGGACTGAACTGTTCTACACTCTCACACACACACACACACACACACACACACTGAACTGTATACAACTCTCTGTCTCTCTCACAAACAGATACACTCTCTCTCTTTTGACTGTGTGGACGCATACACACACACACACATAGTGCAATAAGTAATGAACAATTATCTCTACCTGTCATCCGCTACTATAGTTATATTTGTTATTTCTATTTGCACTACCTCAACCGCTGCTGTGTATTTTTGCACAATATTTTTGCACAATATTTTTTACATCATTTCATTTTATCTTATTTTATTTCACTTACATTCCATTACACATGTTCTTTTCTTTCTTTTCGGCCCTAAGTGTCCTGTGTTCTTTTTGTGTTGTCTTTCTTGTATTTATTGTCTTTTGCACTTTCTTGTCTATGCTCTGTTTGCACCTAGCTGCACACTGTGCACTTTATGTGGCTAAGACAAACTTCTGTCCTAGCTCTGTGGTGTTGTTTTGTGTTGCACTCTTTGTTGTTTGTATGTTTATGTAGCACCAGGTCCTGGAGAAACGTTGTTTCATTTCACTATGTACTGCGTCAGCTATATGTGGTTGAAATGACAATAAAGCTTCTTGAATCTTGAATCTTGAGTATGGCGCTGTGCATCTAATGAGAAATAAAGAACACCAAATTCAATTTACAGGTACAGGGATTGGTGCAGTAGTTCTCACCCATCCTGGCTCTCAATGCTGAGGTAATCAGTTTGATTTGTCCTGGGAACGAAACGAATTCAGGTTTTGTTGTGGAAGGAGGCCATGGCATTGGCAATTACAGTCCTGTCAGAGAAAGCTGTAAAGAAAATGGTCAACACAGTAATGAGAAACGAACAGAGATGTGTCATAATTGGACAATATAGAAGTTTTCACTTACAGAAAACACTGCTCAATGTGTAAGGAACCTCCACTAGACCATTTGAGGACTGCTTCCAAAAGCAGCTGCTGTTGCTGCAGACCAGAGTATTGCTACCTCTTGGCAGGAGAATGTCTCCCTCCAACAACAGTTCAATGGATCCTTCATCCAGAGAAACAAAAAGGGATAAAGACAGCAAAACCAATAAGCAGTACTAATAGTGGTGTCTTGACTTTTTGTCTCAGTTTTTCTTAAATAAAGCTTTCATCATCAGACTTTTTATCACTGTTGCAAACAAACAAAATAGAGCATGAAAGAAATCATTACAAAATCCTAATCTTAGAAGAAGGTTCTAGGCCCATATTTGTAGAATGTGTAGCAGTAATAATGCTGGTGTAGTGAGGTCGAGATCTGGGAGATATCAGACCATTGTTGATGGTGAGAATCCTTGACGTGATGTCCACGTGCTCAGGTTGGTTGAGATAGAGAGCTTGCGAGAAGCCAACCAATGACCTATTATTTCACATCGGGCCCTGTTCTAACTCAACCAGACTTCACTCATCGTATGGCCTATGTTCCAACTATACTGCTCAAAAAAATTAAAGGAGCACTTTGTAAACACATCAGATCTCAATAGGAAAAAATATTATGCTGGATATCTATACGGAAATGGACTTGGTAATGTGTTAGGAACAAAAGGATGCCACATACTTTGATGGAAATGAAAATTATCAACCTACAGAGTGCTAAATTCAAAAACACCCCCAAAATCAAAGTGAAAAAAATGATACAGCTGGCTGGTAACTCAAACTCAAAATGGTACTCAGTAGTTTGTATGGCCCTCATGTGCTTGTGTGCATGACTGACAATGTTGGGTCATGCTCCTAATGAGACGACGGATGGTGTCCTGGGGTATTTTCTCCCAGATCTGGACCAGGGCATCACTGAGCTCCTGGACAGTCTGAGGTGCAACCTGGCAGCATCGGATGGACCAAAACATAATTTCCCAGAGGTGTTTTATTGGATTTAGGTCAGGTGACCGTGGGAGGCATTCAGTGAATTCAATTTCTTCATCCTCCAGGAACTGTCTGCATACTCTTGCCACATGAGGCCGGGCATTGTCATGCACCAGGGAGCACCCAGGACCCACTGCACCAGTGTAGGGTCTGACAATGGTTCCAAGAATTTCATCACGATACCTAATGGCAGTCAGGGTGCCATTGTTTAGCCTGTATAGGTCTGTGTGTCTCTCCATGGATATGCCTTCCCAGACCATCACTGACTCACCACCAAACCGGTCATGCTGAACGATGTTACAGGCAGCATAACATTCTCCATGGCTTCTTCAGACCCTTTCACATCTGTCACATGCTCAGGATAAACCTGCTCTCATCTGTGAAAATGAACAGGGTGTCAGTGCAGATCTGCTAATTCTGTTGTTCTATTCTATCTGTTGATCTATGGTGCCGGGCACTGATCACAGGACCCACTAGAGATTGTTGGGCCCTCAGGCCACCCTTATGAAGTCTGTTTCTGATTGTTTGGTCAGAGACATTCATACCAGTGGCTTGCTGGAGGTCATTTTGTAGGGCTCTGGCAGTCTTGCAGATGGATTAAAGACCTACTACCGCCTTGTCCAGCTCTCCTAGAGTAACTGCCTGTCTCCTGGAATATCCTGCATTCTCTTGAGACTGTGCTGGGAGACACAGCAAACCTTCTGACAATGGCACGTATTGATGTGCCATACTGGAGGAGTTGGACTTGTTGAAGAAATAAAGCCATCATCTCATCTGAACCACAAACAGCTCTGGTTACCAATCAAACAGGTGTCAGGATGGTTGGACATTTCCTGCCGGAACACTAGGGGGCTTTCCGGCAGCATGTGTTCTGTGTCATGTGGTTTGGTTTGTTTTGTGTTTTCACGTCTTTGCCCCGCCCAAACCCTAGTCCCTCCCTATCTCTGCACATCTGTTCCTAACCCTGTTGTAATTGTGTGCCTCCTTCACAAATCGCTCACTCACCTGGACACTAGAAAGGGGAATTATGTTAGAATGCTGTTTGTTGACTACAGTTCAGCGTTTAACACTATAATCCCCTTCACACTCACCACCAAGCTGGAGCACCTGGGACTCAGCCCATCTCTTTGTCAGTGGATCTCCAATTTCCTAACTGGTAGACCACAGGCAGTAAGGATGAGCAGCCTTATGGATGTCTCAGCCTCACTCACCCTCAGCACTGGAGCACCCCAGGGTTGTGTTTTGAGCCCCCTGCTGTACTCTTTGTACACGTACGACTGCATGGCCACTACCAACTCCACCAACATCATCAAGTTTGCTGACGACACCGTTGTGGTAGGATTGATCTCCGACAACAGTGAGATGGCCTACCAGGAAGAGATTAAGACTCTGGAGAACTGGTGCCAGAGGAACAACCTCCACCTTAACATCAGCAAGACTAAGGAGCTGATAGTGGACTTCAGCAAAAAGCAGGAGAGGAACTACCAGACCCCTTTGATCAACATGAGCCCAGTGGAGAGAGTGGACAGCTTCAGATACCTCAGTGTTCACATCACGCAGGAACTGTCATGGTCCAGTCACATCACAGTGGTGTTGGCCCGACAGCGTCTCTTCCACCTCAGATGCTTAAGAGACTTTAGACTGCCTGCTAAGGTGCTAAGGAACTTTTATTCCTGCACCATAGAGAGCATCTTGACGGGAAACATCACAACCTGGTTTGGGAACAGCACCATGCAGGACAGACGAGCTCTTCAGAGGGTGGTGCGATCAGCTGAGCGCATCATCCGTACCAAGCTCCCTGACCTGCACTCAATCTACAAGAAGCGGTGCTGGACCAAGGCCAGGAATATCGTGAAGGACCACAGCCACCCCATCAATGGACTTTTCTCACTGTTGAGGTCAGGGAAGCGCTTCCACTCCCTGAAGGCCAACACTGAGAGACTGAATAGAAGCTTCTTCCCGCAGGCTATGGACAATATCACTGCTCTCATCACCTCATCACCTTATTCCACTTCGTGACCACCCCGTACTCCTGCTCCTGTCTGCACCTTGGACACTATTGCACACCACACACTATTCACTTTATATAATTTTGCGTAACACAGTTGTTAGATATTACACTTCCTATATACAGGGGTTGCACAATGAAACTGAAACACTGGCCAATTTAGTGTTGGAGGTTTCATGGCTAAATTTGACCAGCCTGGTGGATATTCTTCATTGATTGCACATTCCACCAGTAAGAGCAGAGTGTGAAGGTTTAATTAGCAGAGTAATAGCACAGTTTTGCTTAAAATATTGCAATGCACACAACAGTATGGGAGACATATCAGAGTTCAAAAGAGGACAAATTGTTGGTGCACGTCTCGCTGGCGCATCTGTGACTAAGACAGCAAGTCTTTGTGATGTATCAAGAGCCACGGTATCCAGGGTAATGTCAGCATACCACCAAGAAGGACGGACCACATCCAACAGGAGTAACTGTGGACGCAAGAGGAAGCTGTCTGAAAGGGATGTCCGGGTGCTAACCCGGATTGTATCCAAAAAACATAAAACCACAGCTGCCCAACTCACTCACACAGAATTAAATGTGCCAAATGTCGGTTTCAATGGTGTCAGCAGTGAAAATCTTGGGCTGTGGACAATGTGAAACATGTATTGTTCTCTGATGAGTCCACCTTCACTGTCTTTCCCACATCTGGGAGAGTTACGGTGTGGAGAAGCCCCAAAGAAGCGTAACACCCAGACTGTTGCATGCCCAGAGTGAAGCATGGGGGTGGATCGGTGATGGTTTGGGCTGCAATATCATGGCATTCCCTAGGCCCAATACAGGACCATGTGCACCCAATGGTTCAAACATTGTATCCTGAAGGCGGTGCCATGTATCAGGATGATAATGCACCAATACACACAGCAAGACTGGTGACAGAGGGGTTTGATGAACATGAAAGTGAAGTTGAACATCTCCCATGGCCAAACGTTTTCCTCCACCAGCATCACGTAGTGACCTGGCCACTATTCTGCAAGAAGAATGGCTCAAAATCCCTCTGGCCACTGTGCAGGACTTGTATCTGTCATTCCCAAGACGAATTGATGCTGTATTGGCTGCAAAAGGAGGCCCTACACCATACTAATGAATTATTGTGGTCTAAAACCAGGCATTTCAGTTTCATTGTCCAACCCCTGTATATTCTATTTTATATACATATTCTATATACATATCTACCCTGCCTTACTTTATTTATATTTATTATATTTTATTCTATTTTATGTTTGCCTACTATGAACCTGTTGTTTTTATATTTTATATTTTTCGTACAATTCATATTTTTATATTTTAAATTTCGTATTTTTATATTTTATCCTTGTCTTTTTTTCTGTCCTTATTCCTTTTTGTGTAGTTGTGCAGTTGTGTAAGCATTTCACTGCATATCATACTGTGTACGATTATGTATGTGCCAAATAAAATTTGAATTTTGAATTTGTTCCCAGTATGTTTGTTTTATATTGCTGTTGCTGATTTTTCCCCCCAGTGTTTCCTGTGTATGTCTTTATTTATTTAAAATAAAGTTAAATACCCAGACTGGCTGCTCTATCTGCATTTGGGTCTGATCCGGCTCTGTGGAGGCACCCCAACAGTGACAACAGAATGTCTTTGTTTCAAAAAGTTAATTTGTCTCAACCCTGGGGTAAGGGGACAGTACGGTTTCTAAAGTAATAGTTTTAGATATACCTATCTACGATTAACCAAAACAAGAATACATCTTGAGATAAAACCACGATTGTGGTCAATGGGAATAGGCTTTCTGCACCATTTTTTCCTGCTTTCTAATGTCGGAGAAAATATAATATACCCAGCTTTGAATTATATACCTAGCCTTAAAAGTAGCTTAAGTGCTAATGTACTCAATGCTCTAAGCTCTGACTTGGCAATATTCTGCCTAAAGAGTAGTGTGTATCTATCAAGAATAATTTAGCCATTTATTACGTAGTAAGTAGTTAACTCTGATTAAAAATAGCTATAATAATCAGATATAGCCTCATAGTCTTCATAATAAACATGCAGAATTATTAATGGCAGCATGCTAGCGTAATAACCACACTGGGACTGAAGGAACAGAAAAGAGGAGAGATTTATTGAAACATTAGGAGTTACAACTCAGTCAGCCAGCCTATCCAATGGGATCAGTGGGACCGGAGGGTCAGTTGTAGAAGACGGAATCTCGGGATCCTGAGGAGAAGTTGGAGAGTAATCAGTGGGAGAAGTTGGGGGCGAATAGTCAGGAGAAGACTGAGGAATATCATGAACACTGTAAGGCATAGGCACAAATTCAGGAGAAAGTTGGGGAATGTCAGGGGAATTAGGAGATGAAGAGGAGTCAGAGGAAGAATCATTAGAGGAAATCTCAACAGGAAAATCCTCAGTCTGGACGCCTTGAGAGGTGGTGCGTGTCCAATGCCAGTAGAAGGTCTGAGTAGACTGATCACAGGTTGTGGGGTGAAATTGGGTGCTCTGATCAAGACAGACGGTATCTCTCACGATATGGTGAGCGAGGTAAGGAGACTCAGGAATAGGGGATTCAGATAGGTGCTCCAGGAAACCAGTAAGTTCAATGGCCAAACAGGATAGCTGATACTGGCGATAGCGTCGCAGAGCACCCCTGGGACTTCTCCGGAAGATAGCGCGGCGGGCTGACTGAGCTAGAAAAATAATGGGAAATGAGTGAAGATGAGTGAAGATGAGTGAAGTGCATATTGTGTGACTATGTAGTCAGCAAAAGAGAGCGTGTACTAAGGCAGGAGGAACACAGTGTGGGAAGTAGGCCAGGTCACTGTGACATGACAGTGATAGGCAGGTAGAGGAGACAATAGCATTGGAATACTAGCAACCAACAGTGATGAAAAGAGAAAAAAAAGGATATGAGGCAGCTTAATGGCACAGCTTAGTTTAAAATTAGTAAAACAAAACTTAGATCAAGCAGGTAGAAAGAAAAGTCATCATGACATAGAGGAAGAGAGCAAGGTACTTACACATTGTTGTGGGGGGCAACGTGCGAGGTCAGGATGAGCCGAGGAAGCACCTTTAAGAGGTGACGGTCAAATGAAGTCAATAAGGAAGTGGCGCCTATAAGTAAGCGCCAATTTTTTTTAAAAATGGTTGACTTAGCCTAAAAATAAGGGGAACTGGTGAGGAGGAAAATTGACGTCATCAAGGGGAGGATGGTATCAATTTAGGGGCGGTATCGGGACAAATGCGAAAATAATGGGAACTGGGAAAACGTATGTAAACTAAGGAAGGAGGGACTAAAGTAGCCATACACTGAATATAATGGGAAATTGCTGGAAATATTTAAATTAGAGAAAAGGAGGCGCCCCGGGGCGCCTGGGGTATAAGTAGAGGGGACTTTTTTGGGGTTGGAGAGACCAGCTGCTCTCTTCAGATATGCATGTTGTTGACTGCATGACTGAATAAAGAAACCTGCTTCTTCTCATCTGTTGACCGAGATCTCTTTTATTTCGGCTAAGTTTTATAGATTGTGGAGGTCATTGGGAAAGCTAAGAGTAATAGATACAAACAAAATTCCACCCTGTGATATGTCCACTCGGAGGGGGCTCTGAGTTCCGACACTAAGCTATCCTTAGCTTGCACCAATCATGGAATAATAAATAATATTGTCCACTTGAAGTGTTTTTCTCACCTGAAAGAGAATTTGGAGCATCTCTATGCCATGCTTATTAGTTTAACCAACAGTCTCTTGAATGGTCAAACAGAATAAAATAAAATACACATATAGCTTTAAGAAATCTCTACCACAACTACCTGCAGTAGTTCAGTCTGTGGGATGAATATTTGAACAATACTCTTACAACATAATCCAGTTTATTAGGATTTTCTTGTTGTTGACGTTGTTGACAATCCTTGAAGGTTTAGTTTTTATACGCTGCTCAAAAAATTAAAAGAACACTTTCAAATCAGAGTATAGCATCAATTCACTTAGGCCCTGTCCGCACGAATGCGGGTATTTTTAAAACCTCAGCTTTTTTATGCGGTTTGGCCATTCGTCCACACGCAAACGCAGCATCAGGTCACTGAAACCAAAGATTTTGAAGCCAGGGTGAAGTTTTACAAAAACTCTGGTTTCAGTGTTATCGTGTAGACAGCGGAACCGGAGATTTTTGGCTTGTGAACAGGGTTGCCAGATTGGACTGAAGATTTCCAGCCCAACCACAGCTTAAACCCGCCCATTTCAATAAAATACCAGCCCAAAATCTATACTATTACAATACAATAAAAAATAATACAATAACAAACAGTTATAACTAGGGCTGTCAATTGATTAAAATATTTAATCGTGATTGATCGCATGATTGTCATGAGTTAACTCACGATTAATCGCAACTTAATCGCACATTTTTATCCATTCTAAATGTACTTTAAATTAATACTTTTTTAGTTTTTAACACTCTAATCAACATGGGTGTGGACAAATATTGAAATGTATGTTGTTATTATTAGTGAAACCATATTCAACATAGAGCATGAAGACTAGACATGTTTCAAAGATCATAGATATTTTTCTTGTTCATGTCTATTAAACATATGAAAAAAGAACATAGAAAACAGTGACTTCTTCCTTTGCACTGAGCGATTTACTGACACAAACCTGTTAACATTTTCAGATCACTTCTTCTAAACATGCACAGTGTACCTTTATTACTGAAACCACCTTAAATATAGAGCATAAAGAACAGACATGTTTATCAAATAACTTGTTCATGACAAACACATGAAGAAAAGAACAGAACACAGGTTCACATTACATCTCCGCTGAAAAGAGTCTAGTGTGGTCTGCCTTTGGCGAGGGGCAGGAGAGGGGCAGGAGAGGGGCAGGAGAGCTCTCTGTATCAGCTGTATTCTTCACCATCAAGTGATATTTTAAACTCGAGGTGCTGCGGTGAGAACTTCATTCACATCCACAATAAATGCAGACTTTTGTCTCGTCGACAGAAACATCAGACATCCTTTTATATATAAAGAAGACGCTTTTATTCCTCAGTTTCGGTTTGCTGCTGCATCTCCCATTTCCCAAACTACGGGCAAGGCCGAGGGTCAAACAGAAAATGCGCGCTGCGTTAATCGCGCGTTAATAAAATTAGTTAAAATGAATTTGCATTAACGCATTATTAACGCGTTAATTTTGACAGCCTTAGTTATAACAGTTAATAACTTTGTAATATTGGCTTAACAAGTAGAACGATTACAACAACCCGCTAAATAAGACTGAAGTCTGATTTGACAGGACTCTCCTGAACCTTATTGGCTAAACTGAACCATATTATTAAAACGTCAACATTACATATTACACTTTATTGTAAAGTTCGTTTAATTAGAAAATTAATAAAATATCATGTTTATAGTCAAAAATAAAAACCAGTTGCATCAAAAACCAGCCCAGAGTTTATTAACCTGCCCAATGCATTTTTTCCCGGTGAGACATGACCAAAAGAAGCCCAGTTGGGCGGAAACGCGCATAATGTGGCAACACTGCTTGTGAAGTCAGCGTCTCAGGCTTCTGATTGGCCAACATGGCTTTACAGTTGAGAGTATATCGCCACCTGCTGGTTTTGCATGCTCTTGACAGCACTTCAGGCCGCGTTTTTGCATTTTCATGTGGACAAGATTTTTTTTAAAAACGAAGGAGGAAAAACTTTTAAAACGTTTAGAAATACCCATGTACGTGTGGACTAGGCCTTAAACTCCTGGGATATTGCTCTGGTCAGTTAACTAGCAGAGGGCGTTGTTAATCAGTTTTAGCTGCTTTGGTGTTAATGAAATTAACAACAGGTGCATTATATGGGCAACAATGAGACGACCCCCAAAACAGGAATGGTTTTACAGGTGGAAGCCACTGACCTTGAAAGTCTTGAACTTGTAGGTTTCAGCATACAATTAGGAGCACACAGGTCTAAAACTGGGCAAAGCCCCATCCTTCTTGGGAAAAAAAGAAATGCTGTCTGTAAAGCTGGAAGCAAGACCTGAGAGGGGAATATGCTCTTCTTTCCTTTTCTCAGATGTGAAAGTTCTTCTGGGAGGAACAAAGTTTGGTCTGTGCCAACAACAGTGGGCAACACACCTTGATTATGGATGATTGGGGGTAAACTGTCTTTTCCCACAGAACCCACTGCAACACACCCAGCAGAAGCTTCCACACTGCCAGGTGGTCTGAGAAAGGTGTTAGGCATTGTCCTATACCCATGTTCATCAAGGCCCACAATGCCTGAATAGTCAGCAGTGGCTGAGGAGAACAAACAGGCTGGCGTGCTCTGCTTTGTCACATGACCTACCCAAGCCAATAAATTGGTGTGATATCACACAGAGCTTCAGACACAACTTCCACAAAGAAGAATTCCCATATAGTCAGCCATGACGCAGCATCGAGTTCCCTCAGAAGGAATCTTTTCTTTTACTACATTCATTATCTGGTTGTCAATGAATGAATTGGACAAGGACAAGAGTGAAGTTCAACATTATGATGATCACAGAGACAGCACAACTCCTATCCCACCACCTGAGTCTTTTCATTTCACTTTAAAGGCCAGGTCCAGGTCAGGAAGTGTTAGGATAGGGCCTCATATGAAATAACAATATATATCATTAGTCTTCAGTCTTGTTTCAGGCTTTGTCAGTAATGCTGCACATTTCATTCCAAACAAAGCAGCAAGTTCGCCAGGCCACACTCGATTAATCAAATTATTTGGATTCTCAAACAATTATTATGTACAAGTCCTGCTTCCCCTAAATTTGGGATAAAAATCAGGAGACCTGAAGCTAAAACGATCAGATGTTCATTTGCAGCCTCTGTATCTTTGTTTAACCATCAAGCACATTTACATCTCTGGCATTTGGCAGACACCCTTATCCAGAGTGATGTACAAAAGTGCTTTGAAGCCTCTATCAGAGAATACATCATCACTGGTTCAATATGTAACACACCTAAAATACCATCAGCCTATACATGACAATTTCTTTAATACATAACATAATACATAACATAAACAGGGAAAATAAGAGCTAGTTTAAGTGTTTCAGGAACAGGTAGGTCTTCAACCATAGTTTGAAGAAAGCCAGTAACTCAGCTGTTTGAACATTTAGGGGAAGGTCATTTCACCACCTTGTTACCAGAACAGAAAAGAGACTTGATGCATGTCTGCCTGTTAAACTGAGGGATGGTGTGATTAGTCGAGCAGTGCTAGCAAGTCCTTTAAACATACAATTAACTCCTTTGAACTGGATCCCTGAGACATAGATCAATAAGCTGTCATTTAAAGGTAAAGTCCAGCTAAAGTCCATTCATTACTCCTAAATATCCAAACAATCTCCTGACTCCTGCTTTGCTTCAATAAGGCATTAAAGTGTTGAGTTCAAAAGATCCTCCCTTTAGTTCCACACATTAGACAGTGGACACTAACGCCCAGAGTTAATCCCCAGAAAACCACTCCAAGTTGTTTGTGTGTGTCCTTGTGTATAAAAAGTGAGGGATGACAGTTGACAGTCACTGAGCTACGGTGAAGGAGCATCCAGATCATCTCCCCACACTAAATCATGGAGTCCAGAGCATCTCTCTCCATTCTAGCTCTGCTGCTTGGTTTCTCACAAGCTCTCAATCTCGACCAACCTGAGCACGTGGACATCATATCAAGGATTCTCACCATCAACAATGGTCTGATATCTCTCTCGACATATGTTCTCTACATATGTGTAATACACCACCATTAGTACTGTTTATTGGTTCTGCTGTCTTTATCCCTTTTTGTTTCTCTGGATGAAGGATCCACTGAACTGTTGTTGGAGGGAGACATACTCTTGCCAAGAGGTAGGAATGCTCTGGTCTGCAGTGATAGCAGCTGCTTTTGGAAGAAGTCCTCAAATGGCCTAGTGGAGGTTCCTTACACATTGAGCAGTGTTTTCTGTAAGTGAAAGACTTATTCACATTGTCCACTTATGACACATCTCTGATTATTTCTCATTATTGTGTTGACTGTTTCCTTCACAGCTTTCTCTGACAGGACTGTAATTGCCAATGCCATGGCCTCCTTCCACAACAAAACCTGCATTCGTTTTGTTCCCAGGACAAATCAAACTGACTACCTCAGCATTGAGAGCCAAGATGGGTGAGAACCACTGAACCAATTCCTGTACCTTTAAATAGAATTTGGTGTTCTTTATTTCTCATTAGATGCACAGTGCTCATATGTTGATGTGGTCAATCTCCTCTCTTTTCTCTCAGATGCTACTCTGATGTGGGCAGATCAGGTGGTGCTCAGGTGGTTTCTCTCAGCAGGTCTGGTTGCGTTTACTATGGCATCATTGAGCATGAGCTGAACCATGCACTTGGTTTCCACCACGAGCATACTAGGAGTGATCGTGACAAGTACGTCAAAATCAACTGGGCAAACATCGACCCAACCACACAGTCTAATTTCAAGCTGAAGAACACCAACAACCTCAACACACCGTACGACTACTCCTCTGTGATGCACTACGGAAGAACAGCTTTCTCCATCAACGGGCTGGACACCATCACTCCCATTCCTGATCCATCAGTGAAGATTGGACAGAGAGACGAACTGTCCGCCATCGACATCCTGAGGATCAACACCCTCTACAAGTGTTGATCAAGCTGAAATTGATCAGACATGTTGACATGACTAAACTTTGATGTGACTGTTAATGATACACAGTAATGACTTCACTTGCTGTGCTAACAAAATATAGATAATACAATAAAATGGCTACATCCATCTTTTTTTTAGTGTGTACTTTAATAACATATTTCACTGGAACCACATGAAACAGTTTTTGTAATCCAATAATTATGAACATTGATAAAGGTGTATTTTGATACTATATTTTATTGGTTTTATAACAACAGCAAAAAAAGAATATACCAAAAAACCAAAAACAAAACAAGTAGAAAAATAGGGGAGGCCAGAAAATATAAATGACATTAAATGCCTAAATAAAGTACAAAAGAAAAAGTCAAATCACAAAAAGGGGGAAAGAAATCAGCATATAAATCCTAATATCACAAATATGTCAAACTCTTGAAATTCCACTGTCACATAAACATTTGAGGAAGGGACCTCAGACTTTAGAAAATTTTTGAGAGACTTTGCTACTTTAAACCGTATTTTCTCAAGATGTAAGACAGACCATCTCCACAAACCATTTCTGAAAACATGGGGAGGTAGTAGATTTCCATTCCCTTAATATAATTCTTATGGCCACCACCATGTCCAGCATTAAGGCCAACTGCAAATAATAAGGCAAAGATAAAACTGTATCAGAGCAGCCAAAAATGGCCAACTCTCAAAAACCCTGTCATATGCCGCAGAATACCAAGAAAATATATCTTACCAAAACCCATGAAGTTTCGGGCAAAACCAAAAAGAATGAGATAAGGTTTACTCTGCATTCTGGCATCGATCACATATTGGAGACACCATTGGATAAATCCTGTGAAGTTTAACTTTAGAATAGTGCAGTCTATGTACAATTTTAACCTGAATTAATTGGAGTCTAGCACTGATGGAACAGCTATGTATTCTCTGCAGGATTGTAGACCAGAAGTTAACAGACAAATTGATTCCAGCCTCCTTTTCCCAAGCCACCTTAAAATTATCAGAAGAGGTATACACCTGAGAAGAGAACAGGGATACAAATTATGAAACCATATGCCTAGCATCCGGCGCTTGATGTACTAGCATATAGAAATGGTGTTCTTCCTGCTGAATCTTATAGTCAGGAAAAACCTGCTGAACATGATGCCGTATTTGCAAATAACAATAAAAATGAGCTTGAGAAAGACCATATCTGCCAAGCAGCTGATTAAAAGAAGAAAAGCATCCATCTCTGTACAATCTGTTAAATGTAGAAAGACCCTTCTTGTTCCAACATTGGAAGGTTCCATCACTTAAAGCAGGTACAAAGTTATGATTCTTACAAATGTGAGAATATAGAGAGGGCTGTGTGATACCAAGAAATTTCTTAATTTGTTTCAGTATCCTCAAGGAGCTATGTACAACGAAATTATTAGTAGCACTCTTTAAGGGAACATTCAGATTGGCAAGTGGTAAAGCAGAGACAACTCCTGCTCATAGAATGGGATTCAAAGTGAATTCAACTAAGAGAATCCACTGCAGTCTCATTGACACAAAAGTGGGTCACAACACCAATACATTTGCTACCAAATAATAGTGTTGAAAAAGTGTTTTCTAAGTGTGCCTTAGAGATGCGATGAGTCTTAAATTCCCAGATAAAAGAAAAAGTAATAGAATCTAGGTTTTGAAAAAAAGATTTAGTGAGATATACAGTATGGGTAAATTCTGAAACAAATACAAAAACCTTGGAAGGATAAACATTTATAGCATTGATACGACCAATTAATGATAGAGGCAAACCCCTCCATTTTTCAATAGTAACATTGAGGCTCTTAATAGCTTAAATTTGTCTTTTGGATCAACAGGAATTGCCAATCCCAAGTAAGTAAAATGATCATGGACAATTTCAAAAGGTAAAGACCCTAGAAAATTTGTTGGATAATTACTACCAAAAGGAACAAAGATACTTTTATTCCAGTTAATTGAATAACTGGAAAAGCAACCAAATGTCACGGCTCAGCTGGAGGTCGAACACCGGAGGGAGCCCTCTCATGAGTTTTGAATTCTAGGGTCATGGTTTCCCCACAGACATAAAAGAGGCACAGACCCTTTGTTCTCTGTGAAGTATTGTTTCCTCTGTGTACATACCAAGCCTTTACTATTTTATTCTCTGCTGACCCAATGACCATAGAAGAGTGGTGCCGAATACTTATAGCCAGTGGCTCCAAAGCTAAATTAAACCATAAGGGCAATAAATAATATAACTCAAGAACCCATCATACCCAAGAGGCCTTACCATTTGGAAGGCACTTAATGGCCTCCAAAATTTCAACCAGCATAAACTCTTTATCCAGATCCTCTCTGGCAGCCTCACTTAGCTTAGGAATGTCAATTGTATTAAGAAAGTCTGTAATATCTGAAATGGGCACGTTAGATTTTGAGGTAAAAAGACATTTATAAAATTCCAAAAATCGAGTATTGATTTCCTTTGGATTAGTTAGCGCACCAGAGCTTGTATGCGTCTTAACTGCCAAGAAAGTAACCTCTCCGGTTTGTCACCCCTCTCAAACTGCTTATGTTTAATTTTGAGAAGCATATTACTGACCTAATAACTCAAAATATTGATATTGATATTATTATACTTATAATAACTCTGAATTATATTTGGGATAAGTTTAGAGTCAACAAGAAAATAGTCAATTCTAGTATATGATTTGTGTATAAATGGAAAAAAAGGAGTAATCTCTATCAGATGGGTGTTGCAATCTCCAAATGTCAGCTAAATTCAAAGACTTGCATAAATGGTTTATGGTATTAGCTGAGCGCAGAATATGAGAAAAGTGTAGAGGAGTGATCCAAATAAGAATCCAGATAACAGTTAAAATTGCCACCATTTATTAAGTTAGTAGAACAGGATCATCAAAATTTTGACCTTATATATTCACACATGTAATAGGAAACTAATTTATATGACCTGACACTATAATGTGTCTTCCAGAAGGATCAGTGGTGACATTAGACAAACAAAATGGGATAGATTTTCAAAACAAAATTTTAATGTCTCTAGCTTTTGAGGAAAGAGGACTGATATACAGTACTTGTGATATCCAGTTAGCTAAGGCATCTCTGCTCTGTCAGTTTAATATGAGTCTCTTGCAAGAATATTATTTCAGCAGAAAGGGACTTAAGATGTGCAAATACTTTACCTCTCTTAATCTGGTGTTCCATACCTCTAACATTCCATTTAACAAATGTGACAAGATTCCCCCCAACAGAACTACACTATATTGCCAAAAGTATTCGCTCACCTGCCTTGACTCGCATACGAACTTAAGTGACATCCCATTCCTAATCCATAGGGTTCAATATGACATCGGTCCACCCTTTACAGCTATAACAGCTTCAACTCTTCTGGGAAGGCTGTCCACAAGGTTTAGGAGTGTTTATGGGAATTTTTGACCATTCTTCCAGAAGCGCATTTGTGAGGTCACACACTGATGTTGGACGAGAAGGCCTGGCTCTCAGTCTCCACTCTAATTCATCCCAAAGGTGTTCTATCGGGTTGAGGTCAGGACTCTGTGCAGGCCAGTCAAGTTCATCCACACCAGACTCTGTCATCCATGTCTTTATGGACCTTGCTTTGTGCACTGGTGCACAGTCATGTTGGAAGAGGAAGGGGCCAGCTCCAAACTGTTCCCACAAAGTTGGGAGCATGGAATTGTCCAAAATGTCTTGGTATGCTGAAGCATTCAGAGTTCCTTTCACTGGAACTAAGGGGCCAAGCCCAGCTCCTGAAAAACAACCCCACACCATAATCCCCCCTCCACCAAACTTTACACTTGGCACAATGCAGTCAGACAAGTACCGTTCTCCTGGCAACCGCCAAACCCAGATTCGTCCATCAGATTGCCAGATGGAGAAGCGCGATTCGTCACTCCAGAGAACGCGTCTCCATTGCTCTAGAGTCCAGTGGCGGCGTGCTTTACACCACTGCATCCGACGCTTTGCATTGCACTTGGTGATGTATGGCTTGGATGCAGCTGCTCGGCCATGGAAACCCATTCCATGAAGCTCTCTGCCCACTGTTCTTGAGCTAATCTGAAGGCCACATGAAGTTTGGAGGTCTGTAGCGATTGAGTCTGCAGAAAGTTGGTGACCTCTTCGCACTATGCGCCTCAGCATCCGCTGACCCCGCTCCGTCAGTTTACGTGGCCTACCACTTCGTGGCTGAGTTGCTGTCGTTCCCAAACACTTCCACGTTCTTATAATACAGCTGACAGTTGACTGTGGAATATTTAGGAGCGAGGAAATTTCACGACTGGATTTGTTGCACAGGTGGCATCCTATCACAGTTCCACGCTGGAATTCACTGAGCTCCTGAGAGCGACCCATTCTTTCACAAATGTTTGTAAAAACAGTCTGCATGCCTAGGTGCTTGATTTTATACACCTGTGGCCATGGAAGTGATTGGAACACCTGATTCTGATTATTTGGATGGGTGAGCGAATACTTTTGGCAATATAGTGTATGTGCATCAACCTTTGTCACTGTTGAATACTAGCTTTAATGGATCAAAGAAGGCAAAGAAACTGTAATGTAAATATGCTGGCACACCCCATTGAATCACACCCCCCTACCCACGGCTGTTTCCCTAACTTCAACGGCAACACTCACCCATCAGAAGGAAAGTAGCGGAGCAAGGGACTCAACAGACTGTGGAAAAAAAACAAGTCTCAGTTACACTCCCTGCTGACACTATACACAACATACAGAAATACTCGATATAAATCCAGAAACAAGTTAACTTAACAGTCTGCCCTACTTTGACAAATGATGCAGTCTAGTAGTACACAATCACTGAAGCAGAGTCAATTAACACATAATAGAGTCTGCAAATGTCCGTGCTTCCTTTGGCGAGTCAAAAAACAATATGGAATCCTTGAGTTTAACACGTAGTCTCGCAGGAAAGTGAAGAGAGCAAAGCACCCTCGCCTCCCTCAAAACTTTCAACACTGATCCGAATGTGCGTTGTTTAGTAGACACTTCCGCTGTATAATCCAGGAAGATATGCACCTGCTTCCCCATGTAGTATAGCAGCGCATTATCACGACTCAGCCGGAGGATAAGGTCCTTGTCACAATCATGATGCAATAAAATAATCGGATACAGTCTCTCACTCTCTGTAGGCCTTGTTTGTAGTGGCTTGTGGACATGGTCCACCTTGACTGGTTTAGAAAACTTCTCTCTGCCGAACAGCGCAGAGATCAGCCCACTAACAAACTCCGGAGGCAGACCCTGCACCACAGCTTCTTTTTTCCCTATGAATTTCAAATTAAGCTGACACGAACGGCCCTCCAGGTCATTTAATTTAGCGTGAAGAAATTTGTTTTCAGAGTGCAGCTCCTCACAAACTCTCTCCACTTTCTTTGTTTAGGTGTGAGTTACAACTGGTCATAGCTAATTCCAAATCCTCCACTTTTTTCTTAACAACTGACTGTTTGGACTGAACATTTGCCAGCACAGCATCCAGTGCATCAAGGCGATTATTAATAGACAACTTAATGTCCTCATTCAGCCGTTTCAAATAATTACCATGTGTCTTGATGGCATTAAGTATAGTACTGGCAGTAGATGGGGAGAGGGAATCGCTCTTAGCGTCGCCATCTTTACTCTGCTCTGCAGCCTTCAATGGCTTCTTAGAAGTCATTTAGAAGTTTGACTTCTTATAAATACAAAAGATATTCCTTTGATGACAGTCATCAAATTTAGACGCAACTGCAAAAATCAGGGCCTGTATGAAATCCTAATAAACCAGGTTCTGTCATTAGAATGTTGTTAAAACATTTGCCCCAATAAATTGGGCTACTCCAGGGAGTTGTTATGGAGACTCGTTAATGCTGTCTATGAAAATTGGTTCACTCTGTGAGAAAGTTCAAGAGACTTTTAGAGAAAATGATTGTAACAATTGCCCAGAGGCAGATGGCTGAGGATCAGTCTGCAAGCTGAGGAAAACTTGAATAGCGACACAGAATGAAATGGTTTAGAAATCCCCTTCCCAATAACCAAGATGATGTTTTTTCCCCCAAGATGTGGTCTTACTCGTAGACAGGTACTGTACCACAGAGTTGTCATCATGCTGGACATTAAAACTGTTTCTTTAGAAACTGCACTGTCCCCTTACCCCATGACTGAGGTATTACACTTAAGGAACTTTTTGGAATCAAACACATCCTGCTAGATCTTTAACCAGGAGATTCCTCTGTTTGGATTTCTCTCCTTATGATAGATTTATTTCTCCAACAATTTGATGGTGCAGTCTGTGAGGTTGATTGCCTGGATTCTGGGGTCAGGTCTTATTCTTGTGTCTTCAAAGTAATGGAACGGACATCAGTATTTTCATAGTTGGAACCAAGGAAATAGGATGGAGTGAAGTCAAAGCAGGGGGAAAGTGTTTTCTCAGCTGAAAGAGCGTTTGGTGCATGTCTAAGCAATGCTTATTAGTTTAACCAACAGTCTCTTGAACTGTCAAACAGAATGAAACACAAAATACATGAACAGCCTTAAGATATCTCCACCACAAATACCTGGAGTAGTTCAATCTGTAGGGTGAATATTTGAGCAAACTAGTCTAGTATATTATGATTTTTTCAGAGGATGTGTTTTAGAAAGCAGGTTTAATGTTGTTGATGATCCTTGAAGGTTTAATTTTTATATTTATATGTAGTCATACATATCTAAGTGCTGGTATGTATGTGATATAAAGGTAGAATGTTGAGGGAGTAACAATAAATCTTATTGGACATTCATGATCCTGGCATGATAAAAACTGTTTGATGTGGTTTCACTAAGATGCATGTAGCCATTTTATTGTATGATTCCATCTTTTGTTAGAACAGCAAGTGAAGTCATCACTGCGTCCTCTATCTTTAACAGTTACACAATGTTAGAGCAAAGTTAAATCAAGTCAAAAGCTCTAAACAATTTCAGCACTTGTAGAGGGTGTTGATCCTCAGGATGTCGATGGCTGACAGTTCCTTTCTCTGTCCAATCTTCACTGATGGATCAGGAATGGGAGTGATGGTGTCCAGCCCGTTGATGGAGAAAGCTGTTCTTCCGTAGTGCATCACAGAGGAGTAGTCGTACAGTGTGTTGAGGTTGTTGGTGTTCTTCAGCTTGAAATTAGACTGTGTGGTTGGGTCGATGTTTGCCCAGTTGATTTTGACGTACTTGTCACGATCACTCCTAGTATGCTCGTGGTGGAAACCAAGTGCATGGTTCAGCTCATGTTCAATGATGCCATAGTAAACACAACCAGACCTGCTGAGAGAAACCACCTGAGCACCACCTGATCTGCCCACATCAGAGAAGCATCTGAGAGAAAATAGAGGAGATTGACCACATCAACATATGAGCACTGTGCATCTAATGAGAAATAAAGAACACCAAATTCTATTTAAAGGTACAGGAATTGGTTCAGTGGTTCTCACCCATCTTGGCTCTCAATGCTGAGGTAATCAGTTTGATTTGTCCTGGGAACGAAACGAATGCAGGTTTTCTTGTGGAAGGAGGCCATGGCATTGGCAATTACAGTCCTGTCAGAGAAAGCTGTAAAGGAAACGGTCAACACAATAATGAGAAATAATCAGAGATGTGTCATAAGTGGACATGGTGAATAAGGAAGTCTTTCACTTACAGAAAACACTGCTCAATGTGTAAGGAACCTCCACTAGGCCATTTGAGGACTTCTTCCAAAAGCAACTGCTGTCGCTGCAGACCAGAGCATTCCTACCTCTTGGCAAGAGTATGTCTCCCTCCAACAACAGTTCCCTGGATCCTTCAACAAGAGAGAAAAAAATTCTATCATTTCTATATTTTTATTCTACAATTTCTATCACTGTTGCAAACAAACAAAACAGAGCCTGAAAGAAATAATTACAAAAATCCTAATCTTAGAAGAAGACAGGTTCTAGGCCCATATTTGTAGAATGTGTAGCAGTAATAATGCTTGTGTAGTTTGATCGATATGAAGGAGATATCAGACCATTGTTGATGGTGAGAATCCTTGACGTGATGTCCACGTGCTCAGGTTGGTCGAGATAGAGAGCTTGCGAGAAGCCAAGCAGCAGGGTTAGAATGGAGAGGGATGCTCTGGACTCCATGATGCTTCAATGTGGGGAAATGATCTGGATGCTCCTTCACTGTAGCTCGGTGTCTGTCAACCGTCATCCCTCACTTTTTATACACACTGACATGCACAGAAACAACTTGGAGTGGCTTTCTGGGGATTAACTCTAGGCGTTAGTGTCCACTGTCTAATGTGTGGAACTAAAGGGAGGACCCTCTGAACTCAACACTTTAATGCCTTGAGGAGCAGAATGAGAGTCAGGAGATTGGTTGGACATTCAGGAGTAATGGATGGAATTCAGCTCATAATGACTGGTTATTGATCTATGTCTCAGGATCTAGTTTTAGGGAGTGGCTTGTATATTCAAAGCACTTTCTGGCTAAGCCAAGATAAACAGGATATGAATGTATAGCTGATCTTTATATAGCTGTAGGTCTTGTTATTTTATCCAAAATTGCAGAGAAGTGGGATGTGTACCTAATACTTTTTTGAGAATCCAGATACATTGACTGATCTTGTTGGGACCAACAAACTTGTTGCTTTATTTGGAATGAAGTGTGTCGTATTACTGGCCATTTTCAAATGAGACTGAAGACCAATGACCTATTATTTAACACCAGGCCCTATTCTAACTCTTCCAGGCTTCACTCAGCTTATGGCCTATGTCCTAACTATACAAATCTAGGTGTTTTCCATAACTTTGGAGTTACAATAATCAGACCTGAATCCAGAAACCAGGCACTCAATCTTAAGTCCTCAAAGTACCATAAAATTGTTAGGAAATAAAGCCATCATCACATGTGAACCACAAACAGTGCTGGTTACCGATCAAACAGGTGTCAGGATGGTTGGACATTTCCCTGCCAGAACACTAGGGGGCTTTCCGGCAGTGTGTGTTTGGTGTCATGGGGTATGGTTTGTTTTGTATTTTCATGTCCTTAATCCCTCCCTCTCTCTGCATATCTGTTCCTGACCCCGTCATAGTTGTGTGCCTCTTCTGTTCCTCGTAGTTTGGTTTTGAATTGCTGTTGTTTAGTGCAGTATCTAAAGTAATAGTTTTAGTGCCCAGCAAGATGACAGGTTTTTGGTACTTACCTATCTACGATTAACCAAAACAAGAATACATCTTGAAATAAAACCACCATTGTGGTCAAAGGGAATAGGCTTTCTGCACCATTTTTTCTCACTTTCTAAGCTATCTTCAGCTTGTACCCATCATGGAATAATAAATAATACTGTCCACTTAAATGGTTTTTCTCAGCTGAAAGAGTGTTTGTTGCATCTCAAAGCCATGCTTATTAGTTTAACCAACAGTCTCTTGAACTGTCAAACAGAATGAAACAAAATACATGAACAGCCTTACGAATACTCCACCACAAATACCTGAAGTACTTCGATCTAGTTCATTTGTCTAATGTTGTTGACAACCCTTGAAGATTTAGTTTTTACACACTGCTCAAAAAATTAAAGGAACACTTTTTAATCAGAGTATAGCATCAAGTCAGTTAAATTTCCTGGGATATTGCTCTGGTCAGTTAAGTAGTAGAGGGGGTTGTTAATCAGTTTCAGCTGCATTTGTGTTAATGAAATTAACAAGAGGTGCACTAGATGGGCAACCATTAGACGACCCCCAAAACAGGAATGGTTTTACAGGTGGAAGCCATTGACCTTGAAAGTTAAAATCTTAAACTTGTAGATTTCAGCATACAGTTAGAAGCACACAGGTCTAAACCTGGGCAAAGCCCTGTCCTTCTTGGGAAAAATGAAATGCTGTCTGTAAAGCTGTCCTCATGCAAGCAAACACGGAATGAGCTTATCAACAGTGTGCAAAACTCAGCCGCACAAATGCCACTAATTGTCTTCTCTCAGGAAGCAATTCAGTGGCATGCCGCTCATCATTGCCCACATCAAGCTCCTCAGAGTCCAATGAAGACAATAAATTTCTCATTTGGGTTGGGAGAAATCACAAAGTGAGCTCCCGGGAAGTCCAAGTCGGGGGAAAGACAAGAGAAAGGGGATCACTCGTCTCTTGTTCCAACTTGAAACTAATGATCTAAATCCTGCCTTAGTAGATGTGTGACCTGTGCCATGAGGTGCAGGTGCTTGGCTGGAGAAAAGACGGGTTTACGGAGAAGAAAAGTCACAGCGCACACGTGCACGCTCCTCTACCAATCAAACCATGGAGAAAAGAACGACTTGTCTTCCATAATGTAGTGGGTCATGGGTACAAGCACTTTCTGAACTTGCTAGCCACCTTTAATCTTTTATGTATATCTTTTTTCCCTAGTCTAGACAAACAGTACAAACAAAGGGATCTTTTCTGTAACTATGTATGTTACGTGGTTGTCAATGAATGAGTTGGATAAGGACAAGAGTGAAGCTCAGCGTCATGACGATTACAGAGACAGCATAACTCCTAACCCACCACCTCTTTTCATTTTACTTTAAAGGCCATGTCCAGGTCAGGAAGTGTTAGGATAGGGCATCATATGGAATGATAATATAGATCATTTGTCTTCAGTCTTGTTTGAAAATTGCCAGTAACGCTACACATTTCATTCCAAACAAAGCAGTAAGTTTGCCTTGCCACACTCGATTAATCAAATTATATGGCTTCTCAAACAAGTATTATGTACAAGTCCTGCTTCCCCTAAATTTGGGATAAAAAGCAGGAGACCTGAAGCTAAAAAGATCAAATATGCGTTTGCAGTCTGTGTATCTTTGGTTAACCAGCAAGTACATTTACATTTACATTTCTGGCATTTGGCACACACAACATCAACACTGGTTCACTAGGTCACAGACCTAGAATAACATAATAAGAGGTAGTTTAAGTGTTTCAGGAACAGGTAGGTCTTCATCCATCATTTGAAGAAAGCCAGTGACTCATTTGATTGAACATCTAGGGGAAGTTCATTTCACCACCTTGATAACAGAACAGAAAAGACACTTGGTGGATACCTACCTCTTAACCTGAAGGATGGTGTGATTAGTCAAGCAGTCCTAGCAAGTCCTTTAAACATACAATTAACTCCCTTGATCTTGATCCTGAGACACAGATCAATAAACTGTAATTTAAAGTCCAGCTAAAGCCCATCCATTAATCCTAAATATCCAAACAATCTCTTGACTCCTGCTTTGCGTCATTAACATTAAAGTGTTGAGTTCATAGGATCCTCCCTTTAGTTCCACACATTAGACAGTGGACACTAATGTCTAGAGTTAATCCCCAGAAAGCCACTCCAATTTCTGTGTGTGTCCCTGTGTATAAAGACCCTGGTATGATAGTTCTCAGTCGCCAAGCTACGGTGAAGGAGCATCCAGATAATCTTTCTACACTGAAGCATCATGAAGTCCAGAGAGTCTCTTTCCATTCTAGCTCTGCTGCTTGGCTTCTCGCAAGCTCTCTATCTCAACCAACCTGAGCATGTGGACATCACATCAAGGATTCTCACCATCAACAATGGTCTGATATCTCCCTGATCCCCACCTCACTACACCAGAATTATTACTGCTACACATTGTACAAATATGGGCTTAGAACCTGTCTTCTTCTAAGAATGCAGAAGTTTTGCAGTGACAGAATTTCTGCTGATGAAATTTTATTTAAGTAACCTGAGTCAAAAAAGCTAAGACACCACCATTAGTACTGCTTACTGGTTCTGCTGTCTTTATCCCTTTTTGTTTCTCTGGTTGAAGGATCCAGGGAACTGTTGTTGGAGGGAGACATACTCTTGCCAAGAGGTAGGAATGCTCTGGTCTGCAGTGACAGCAGTTGCTTTTGGAAGAAGTCCTCAAATGGCCTAGTGGAGGTTCCTTACACATTGAGCAGTGTTTTCTGTAAGTGAAAGACTTCCTTATTCACCATGTCCACTTATGACACATCTCTGTTCATTTCTCATTACTGTGTTGACCATTTTCTTCACAGCTTTCTCTGACAGGACTGTAATTGCCAATGCCATGGCCTCCTTCCACAACAAAACCTGCATTCGTTTTGTTCCCAAGACAAATCAAACTGATTACCTCAGCATTGAGAGCCAAGATGGGTGAGAACCACTGAACCAATTCCTGTACCTGTAAATGGAATTTGATGTTCTTTATTTCTCATTTGATACACAGTGCTCATATGTTGATGTGGTCAATCTCCTCTCTTTTCTCTTAGATGTTTCTCTGATGTGGGCAGATCAGGTGGTGCTCAGGTGGTTTCTCTCAGCAGGTCTGGTTGTGTTTACTATGGCATCATCGAGCATGAGCTGAACCATGCACTTGGTTTCCACCACGAGCATACTAGGAGTGATCGTGACAAGTACGTCAAAATCAACTGGGCAAACATCGACCCAACCACACAGTCTAATTTCAAGCTGAAGAACACCAACAACCTCAACACACCATACGACTACTCCTCTGTGATGCACTACGGAAGAACAGCTTTCTCCATCAACGGGTTGGACACCATCACTCCCATTCCTGATCCATCAGTGAAGATTGGACAGAGAAAGGAACTGTCCGCCATCGACATCCTGAGGATCAACACCCTCTACAAGTGCTGAAATTGTTTAGAGCTTTTGACTTGATTTAACTTTGCTCTAACATTGTGTAACGGTTAAAGGAAGCAGTGATGTCTTCACTTGTTGTTCTAACAAAAATGGAATCATACAATAAAATGGCTACATGCATCTATCTCTTAGTGTGTACTTTAATAATTTATTTCACCTAAACCACTTGAGTTTTTATCATCTCAAGAGGGGCATCTTTTATCATCTCATCTGAGATGGTGGTCAGACGAAGATTTCCTGAACTCACTGTCATTATGTGGTTTGACTACAAACCAATGGTTAAGGCAATGCCTCTGGCATTGAGCCTCAGGACACACGCAGTAGATGTTCTAAGAAAGACAAAAGATATGTGCAGGTGTCAAGGCCATTAGCAATTGCTGAGCACAACAGCAGCATGGGTGGGTGGATGGTTGGATGCAACATGGCTGACAGGATGCTAAGTTTATATACAATAGCCACTTGCACTCGGAAATGGACAGTGTGTGTGTAATTTTCCACTTTTTGATCTGGCAATCACCAATGCATGACTTCAGTATAAGAATGACTGCCAGCTTTTGGGGAAGAAAGCTTCCTTGAATTCATGAAACCTCAGCTGAATGCAGCTCTGAGACACTATGGGGCCATCCATCTCCCTGAGATGGATGCATCAAGGTGTCACAGACCTGGTTGTAACAGCAAAACATACGTAATGTGTACTAAGTGCAAGGTGTTTGTGTTTCAAATAAGTTTTTTGAACTATCATAATCCATAAATAAGAAATACATCAAACATACATATACCACAAAACAGTAATGTGGTAGTTTTAGTCGTAATTCTCATGTTGACTTTGATATTTTCTTTGGGATTTACTTATTGTCATTATGGTTCAATTTCAATTGTACCACGTTCTGATGTACACTGTAGTGGACGCATAATATTCTTAAAATAAAAGTGTCTTTTTCAAAAAAAAAAAAAAAAAATTTATATTTATATTTATATATATATATATATATATATATATATATATATATATATATATATATATATATATTTATATTTATATATATATATATATATATTCAGTATACTCATTGCCTTCCAAGCAATTGGGAAACTTAAGAATAAAAGTGATTGGGAATTTTTTTTCTTGGTAGTCAGGAGAATATCATATACATACTGTGATTTTATTGGATATCGCTTGGTATAATTGAACCAGCACTAAGACATATATGACATCATAGATATTTAAAAACTAAACATTCGAAGATAATTATTAAAGTTAGAGTCTACCTCAAAAATCACAGCCTGTCAGAGAATCCTAACCCTAACAGAAAATAAGAAAGACTAAACTTAAGACTGCCAGGAACATAGACGGACTGGAACCACGGTACACATAACAGATAAACAATCACAGACAAGGACATGCACAGAAGGATCCCTTTTTATTGGGCTAGATATTAGGGTAAACAGGTTACAGGTGACACAATCAGGGGAGAGAACAATAGGACAGGTATAACACGAAAGACACACGAACAAGCAGGCTTCTCGGGTTCACCTGCCAGCGCCTTCCTCAGGCCTGGCAGGGAACAGTCCAGCAGTTCCTGACACTGTGATTCACTTTCAAAAAATAAAAAAATAAAATTTGAAGCAGCCTATGAGAAGCAGGGACAAAGTCTTTCCTTTTGTAGCCCAGTTACTGGTTTTTCATGGGGACCATCAACCTGTGTCTTCTCTCCTTGAGAGTAGCAAATCTGCATCATTGATCATTTTACCATGGTACAATTACTCAAGGACATCTTTCTCAAAAGCCAGTTGATAGAGCCTGCACTGACCCGTTGTTCTCCTAAGCCAGGTGTGCAGACGACGAAGAGCACTGTACAGCTGCTAACAGGTACAGTGAGGGCAACCTGGATGATAGATTTCAGTGATTAAATCATGTCAGAATCCAATAGGTTATACACTGAAATCATGTCCTGTGGAGCAGCACCAGCATGCTTTTTACGTGTCAAAAAGTGCCTTGCTACCATGACTTCCTCTACCATTAGATCAATGTTGTAGTGGTGTGCAAGTTCTGCCAAATGTGGATCAGACAGGAAGTTTTCAGATGTCGGACTACACACATGAATGCCTTTAAGCAATGTTGCCTTTACAGCATTCACTGTGTGAAGCTAGCCCGCACATCGTGTTTTGGACAGCTGCACCAGTTCACATGGTTGCAATCCCAATTTTATTTGTGCTTCTTTGAACTTGTGGTGGCTAACCAAAGAGCAACTAAAAAATGAGTAAAGGTTTTCCAGCAGGCTAAAGAACTCTGTGGCCTCAGTAATCCGCAGATCTGCAGATGTGGCACAAGACAAGATTAAAGTCATGGGCATACCAATGAACATATATAGCCTCAGGGTGCCTCTCCCTGAAATGAGACTGAACACCTCCATGCTCCGCTCATTACTGCTGCCCCATTGTATGTCTGAGCAACACACTTTAATTGAGCAATTTCTTCTCCTTGTAATTTCCTCTCTAATTATTCTGCTATTGACTTAGCATCAAAACTTCTCAGCTCTATCAGGGACAGGAATCTCTCTTTAACTGTTCCCTCAGTGACATACCTCACACAGATAGCTAGTTGTTCAGTGTGTCCATCTCTGGCCTCATCTGCCATAATGGCAAACATTTTTGACTTGTGCATTTCTTGACTGACGGGGAAGAGGTAGGTGCTGTTTGATGGGGGAGTGTAATTTTGCAAGAAGGATCAAATGTCTGCAAAAGCCTGATGCATTCCATGAACTTGCCCTTATTATGACTTTCTGCTATTTCATTGTGACCTCTGAATGGAAGCCCTTGCTTCCCTAACATGCAGGTCATAGCCAGAATACGTTGCATGTACTCTCTTCTTTGTCTAATTTCATCAGCACTTGCTGCTTCAATCTGCTGTACAACATTTCCTCGTAATGCACTAGCCTTGTAACTGTTCCAAAAGACAACACAGTCCTTGTGTGATTGAGTCCCCTCATGTTTGTGAAATGCGTTGAGTGCCTTTTTCCAGTTTTTTTTCCCACTACTCACAATTATATCATGCTTCAAGTTTTTATCAAAGACACGACTAGCAAAGCAGTAGGCAGAATCTTTCTTCTCTGAATACTCGAGCCAAGCAAAAGTCTGAAACCAGTTTGGCTGGAATGATCTTTTTTACGAGCCAAAGTGCTCCTGGAGATAATGATGAAATTTTACCTGTTTTGGGCCTGTGTCCTTTTTACCCAAGTCAAATTGATCTAAAGGTGCAGCAGCTGTCTGTGCTTCATCTGAGTAAATTTCTTTCTCTTTCTTTCTCTTCTGACTTATGTCTTCCTCTTCTTCATGCTCTCTCTGTCCCTGTACTGTGACATAAAAATATGTATGGTAACTTAATTTGTATTTTTTAACTGACCAGACACTGTATCCAAACCAACTCTGTTTACTTTCTCATCTGGATCATGATCTTGCCCTTTCTTTACTGTGCCTTCTTCAATCTGCTCTGCCTAAACTTCACTCTTTTTTGCATTAACTTAACCAAAACATGAATTCTACCTCATGTGACTGTGAAAGACAATTAATAATTTCTTGTTGAGTGCCAATAACATCAAAACAATTATCTGTTTATCCTTTGACAATACTGCTGCTTTCTGGTGGAAATTGGCAGACATAAAAATGTGAAAAATACTTTAGGGTGCAATGACTGCAATCAATGTTGGGAACACAGTGGTAATGTGTGTGAGAGGCTGTCCATGTTCTGTTCTCACCTGACTGCTGCTCTTTTTCGGACCTACTCCCATGTGCCCATGTGTGTTGAAAAACTGTATATCCATCTACAATGAAATATAAATATTAAAATTTTGATCATGTTATCTAGGTCAATTAAGCTTTTTAGCTTCATAAATAATACAGTAGGTTCTATATTCAACCACTTAATGTATTATTTTTTATTTCATTTCATAGCTAATAGACTATTCATTCAAATTCATTAATAGAGACAAACATTGTTTTAATGTAATTGTCTATATGTTCCATCTGTCTTATACTGTATGATATCATTCATTTTTTCTTTCTATTTATTTAAATATAACAACTTTGCCACATTTCTAAATCAAAGTGACAAAAAAAATCCTTACTCTAAAGCTAACAAATGTATTTCACAATCTGGGATATTATTTAATACAATACAATATTTAATACAAAAAAACATGATGTTTCTATCTCTGTCAATCACTCTGATATGCAGTTAAAATAAGTGCATTGAATGCTGTCTGTCACTGTCTTTAATCATTTTTGTGCATATAACTGTATGGTAGTTAATGCCACATGCACTGTAACGTTTTATATCGAAAGTTAAGTTTCCAAATGAAAACAGCAACAACATGATTGTTTTATGACGTAGACTATATGTTCATATGTGTCAAGGGCTTCATGTCCACTGCAGAAAACAGCTATGCTGTGATGAGGGATGAACACAGCGAAAACTTAGAGTAAACTGATACTCCCCTTTATCACATGTAAACTGTATTTATGAAAAAGAACTGCACAGATGCAGATATTATAACAATCTATCGAAAAACACACCTTGTCTTATCCCCTGATCCTCGCTCTGCGATGCCGCAGTCTGCGGATTGAAGAACGCACTGAAAGACCGGGAGAAGCCGAAGACTGCCGCCATTTTAAGATTAAATTTAAAGGTGACTGAGGCCTGTGTACAGTTTATAGAGAATCACAGAATTTTTAGGGGGGCTGAGTAGAAATGTTAGGGGGGATAAAGCCCCCTAAAATGTCCTAGCGACACCCATGCCAAGAAGATGGTATTATCTCAAGATGTGTTCCTGCTTTAGGTACATGTAGACAGATACCGTACATACCATAGAACTGTCCTCATGTTGGACACAAAAACTGTTTCTTTGAAAACTGCAACGTCCCCTTACCCCATGACTGAGTTAGTAGACTTAATGAACTTTTGAATTCAAAGACCTTTTGGTAAGTCGGTAACCAGGAGTTTCCTCTTTTTAGGTTTCTTTTCATATGATGGGTTAAGTTCTCCAACACTTTGATGGTACAATCTTTGAGCTTGATCAGTTCTTATTCTTGCATCTCCAAAGTGAAAGAAATGACGTCTGGAGTCTGGTAGTTGGGACCTAGGCAAAAAGATATAGTGAAGTCAAATCAGGGGACAGTTACATACCTCATTTTAGCTTTGGTGGCTCCTCGATAGGAGCTGACTTTTGGTCGTTGGTATAGAGCAGGACTGGATGTTTGGTCTCCTCTATCCAGTACTTTCAAAGCCAGGTTGAAAATAAACAATTTTCTGTTACTGTGTTTCCTGGTTGTCAATAAACGAGATGGGTAAGAACATGAGTAGAGCATAACATCATGACTAGATCACTGAGGCAGCACAGCTCCAACAGCAACACCTTGATCTTCCAACTTCTACTATGAAGGCCCAGTCTGGGTCAGGAAGTGTTAGGACAGGGCTTGATGTGAAATGATAATGTACATCATCAGTCTGCAGTCTGATGTGTGAGTGGCCAGTAAAGCTATACATTTCATTCAAATGAAGCAGCAAATTCAGCAAACTTTTCCTAAATCGTTTTTGTAATAATTTGTTTGTATTTTCAAACATGTATTAGTTACAGGTCCAAATTCTCCAGAGCAAAAAATGCAACTGTTTGTACATCTTGGATAAAAATCACATGACATTAAGCTATATGGATCAGATATTCATTCAGAGAATGTTTACCTTGTGAGTAAGTCCTTCAAATATACAAGGCACTCCCTAAAACTAAATCCAGAGACACAGATCAACAACCAGTTATTAAGAGGTAAAGCTCTCATGCTGCTTCAGCAAGGCATTAAAGTTCAGAGGATCATCCCTTTAATTCCACACATTAGACAGTGGACAATAACACCTAGAGTTAATCCCCAGAAAGACACTCCAAGTTGACAGTTGGCAGTCACCGAGCTACGGTGAAGGAGCATCCAGATCATCTCCCCATACTGAAGCATCATGGAGTCCAGAGCATCCCTCTCCATTCTATCTCTGCTGCTTGGCCTCTGGCAAACTCTCTATCTCGACCAACCTGAGCACATGGACATCACGTCAAGGATACTCACCATCAACAACGGCCTGATATCTCCCTCGACATACACTACCAGTCAAAAGTTTGGACACACCTTCTAATTCCATGGTCTTTCCTGATGTTTATTTCTTTCTACATTGTAAAACAATGCTGAAGGCGGCCGAAATCCACAATAATGTCCTTTGAACAGTTGATATTGAGATATGTCTGCTACTGATGCTCTGTAAAGCCTTCATAACGCCTCTAATCTGAGGTGCTGTTAATTGGTGATTTCTGAGGCTGGTCACTCTAAATGAACTTCTCCTCTGCAGCAGAGGTCAGTTTTGGTCTTTCTTTACTGGGATGGTCTTCATGTGAGCCAGTTTCATCATGGGGCTTGATGGGTTTTGCAAATGCACTTGACAATACTGTTCTTGCAAGAACTATTCCAGAACACCTGACCTTCGTGTCTTAAAATAACAACTGACTGGTGTTTTTTGTTGTTACATATGGATTACTTAAGTCCATGTGTGTTATTTCATTGTTCTGAAATCTCCATTATTGTTCTAGAATGTAGAAAATAAGTCACTAAACAAAAAACATTGAATTAGAAGGTGTGTCCAAACTTTTGACTGGTAGTGTATATTTTCTACATACACTACTCACAAAAAGTTAAGGATATTTGGCTTTTGGGTGAAATTTATGGAAAATGTAAAAAGTTCATGCTACAGTGATATTATATCAAGAAAGTAGGGCATTTAAGTAGAAGCATGCAATGGTGATTTCCTCACACAAACAAAAGCCAACAACAGTGGTGGGTATACCACAACAAAAAATGTCAATGTCTCAATAATTTGTCATGTGCTCTTGACCATCAATTGCAGCTTGACAACGACGTCTCATAGGTTTTCAATGGGATTCAGGTCTGGAGAAAGTGCAGGCCACTCCATTTGAGGTACCCCAGCCTCCAGCAGCCGTTCCCTAATGATGTGACCTCCATGAGCTGGAGCATTGTCGTCCATGAAGATGAAATTAGGCCTGTGTTGTTCATGCAGGGGCACAATGACTGGATTAATGATGTTATTCAGGTAGTATTGGCTTGTCACTGTACCATTCACAAGATGTAGGGCAGTTCTGTATTGAGTGGACACACCTGCCCAGACTGTAACACCACCACAACAGTGGCTGATGCATAGCGCTCTCCTTGACGTCTCCAACATCGTTGGGTCCATCATTTCTGCTCAACGTGAATCGACTTTCATCAGAGAACAGCACTGAGGCCCCCTGGTCCCTTGTCCAGCATAAATGCTCCCTGGCCTGACACCTGTGCCTGGGGGTGTGGTCAGGTACCCTTGCAGGTCGTCTAGCACACAGACCACGCTGATGTAAACGGTTTCGAATGGTCTGACGTGACACTTGGGTTCCTCTCACTTTCCTTAAATGTGCCTGGAGTTGAGTGGCATTCATCATCCGGTTCCGCAGGGCACTGTTCACAATGAAGCGGTCATCAACGTGGGATGTGGCCAAAGGACGTCCACTTCTATACCTTTCTGTGACTCTTCCAGTCTCTCTGTATCTCTGTCCCAACCTGCTGATGACACTCTGTGACACTCTAAGCTCAGTGGCCACTTCCCTCTGAGAACATCCTGTTTGAAGCCTCACAATGGTGAGGTTCTGTTGATCAATTGTTAGGTGTGGTCTTGGTCTCATGATGTCAAAATGTGAACAGCATGATGAAGAGGACTGTTTAAATACCAATTCTAATGGAACCAGAAAATTTATTGGTGGATTCATGGATCAAACACCGGTTGTGAATTTTGCCATTAAGCACCTTGTTAGAGAACAGCAAGTTCTGCAGAAAGTACTGAAACACTGAACAGTTGGACATTTCATTTCAATTCATTTCATTGTCTGTACCGCTTATCCGTTCTATACTGGAAGCCTGCGCCTATCTCAGGAGTCATCAGGCATCAAGGCAGAAACAGTTGGACATGTGCATTCAAAAGTGTAGAGAAGGTCAAATTAAGTTCACCTGGAAAGGTTATAGTGCATTTTAGGTGCATCTTGAAATTTCACCTGAAAGCCAAATATCCTTAACTTTTTGTGAGTAGTGTATCTGTAATACACCACCATTAGTACAGCTTACTGGTTCTGCTGTCTTTATCCCTTTTTGTTTCTCTGGATGAAGGATCCACTGAACTGTTGTTGGAGGGAGACATACTCTTGCCAAGAGGTAGGAATGCTCTGGTCTGCAGCAACAGCAGCTGCTTTTGGAAGAAGTCCTCAAATGGCCTAGTGGAGCTGCCTTACAAATTGAGCAGTGTTTTCTGTAAGTGAAAACTTCTATATTGTCCACTTATGACACATCTCTGTTTATTTCTCATTATGGTGTTGACCATTTTCCTTACAGCTTTCTCTGACAGGACTGTAATTGCCAATGCCATGGCCTCCTTCCACAACAAAACCGGCATTCATTTTATGCCCAGGACAAATAAACTTCCTACCTCAGCATCAAGAGCAAAGATGGGTGAGAACCACTGAACCAATCCCTGTACCTAAACATGAAATTGGAGTTCTCAAATTCTGTTTGTGTCCTTAGTTAGATGTATGTGACACGGCCAATTCCCCTCTTTTTTCACTCAGATGCTACTCTAATGTGGGCAGATCAGGTGGTGCTCAGGTGGTTTCTCTCAGTAGGTCTGGTTGCGTTTACTATGGCATCATTGAGCATGAGCTGAACCATGCACTTGGTTTCCACCACGAGCATACTAGGAGTGACTGCGACAAGTACGTCAAAATCAACTGGGCAAACATTGACCCAAGCACGCAGTCTATTTTTAAGCTGAAGAACACCAACAACCTCAACACTACTCCTCTGTGATGCACTTCGGAAGAACAGCTTTCTCCATCAACGGGCTGGACACCATCACTCCCATTCCTGATCCATCAGTGAACATTGGAGAGAGACGAACTTTCCGCCATCGACATCCTGAGGATCAACACCCTCTACAAGTGCTGAAATTGTTTAGAGATTTTGACTTGATTTTAATTTTGATTTTGTGCTAACAAAATGTGTAATCATACCATAAAATAGCTACATGCTTTTGTTTAGTGTGTACTTTATTTCAGTGAAACTAAATGAAAGAGTTTTTATCATGTTAGGACCATGAGCATCCAACAAGATTTATTGTTACTTTCAGTGTTGTATAAAGTACCCAAAATTAAAATATTTAAAAATACACAGCTATGTGTGGACATAGCCTAAAATCATCACTAACCACAAACTTCCTTTACTGCAAATTTGGACACAGGTTTTTTTGTAATAAGTAACGAAAATGCAAAACAGTAAAAGTATAGAATTTGTTTCAAAACAGTAGTGAAGTAATAGTAAAAGTTGACAGAAATATAAAAACTCAAGTAAAGTACAAAAACTCTCAAAAAATACTTAAGTAATGTAACGAAGTAATTTTACTTCATTACATTACAACACTGGTTACTTTCACCTTTATATCACATATGTACTGGCATTTTATTGAATGTTGTTTTGTATAATTGAAACAGCAAATTGACTTTTATTACTGTATATAAATATAAAACTATATATTTGAGGAGTCATCAACTTTAGACTCAGCTGCACAAAGCATATCCAGTGAGAGAATCCTAATACACCATGTCCTGTTCATTTGATATAATTGAACCAGCACTTAGACATGAATGACCACATATAAATACAATGCTCAAAAAAATTAAAGAAACATTATGAAATCACATCAGATCTCAACAGGAAAAAATATCATGCTGGACATATATATATTGATGTAGACTGGGTAATGTGTAAGGAATAAAAGGATGCCACATTGTTTGATGGAAATGAAAATTTTCAACCTAAAGAAGCCTGAATTCAAAGACACCCTTATAATCAAAGTAAAAAAATTATGCAGCAGGCTAGTCTGTACAATTTCATTGTAGCAACTCAAAATGGTACTCAGTAGTTTGTATGGCCCCCACATGCTTGCTTGACAACATTGGGGCATGCTCCTAATGAGACGATGGATGGTGTCCTGGGGTATTTCCTCCCAGATCTGGATCAGGGCATCACTAAGCTCCTGGACAGTCTGAGGTGCCACGTGGTGGCGTCGGATGGACTGAAACATAATGTCCAAGAGGTGTTCTATTGGATTTCAGTCAGGTGAGCCTGTGGGCCATTCAATAGTATCAATTCCTCCAGGAACTGCCTGCATACTCTCACCACATGAGGCCAGGGATTGTTGTGCACCAGGAGGAACCCAGGACCCACTGCACCAGCGTAGGGTCTGACAATGGGTCCAAGGATTTCATCACAATACCTAATGGCAGACAGGGTGCCATTGACTAGTCAGTAGAGGTCTGTGCGTCCCTCCATGGACATGCCTCCCCAGACCATTGTTTGATTGTTTCACACCAGTCTGATTGTTTCACACCAGTGGCCTGCTGGAGGTCAGTTTGTAGGGCTCTGGCAGTGCTCTTCCTGTTAGATACCGGTCCTGCTGATGGGTTAAGGACCTTCTACAGCCCATTCCAGCTCTCCTAGAGTATGTAACAGTCTCCTGGAATCTCCATGCTCTTGAGACTAAGCTATATGACACAGCAAACCTTCTGGCAATGGCATGTATTAATGTGGCATCCTGTATAAGTTGGTCTGCAACCTCTGTAGGGTCCAGGTATCACCTCATGCTACCAGTAGTTACACTGAACCTAGCCAAATGCAAAACTAGTGAAAAACAGTCAGAAAAGATGAGTAGGGAAAAAAAATGTCAATGGCTTCCACTTGTAAAACCATTCCTGTTTTGGGGGTTGTCTCATTAGATGCATTTACATGGACACTTTTTAAACAGATCGGACTGAATTCAATCAGATTGACGAATCCGATCACAGCATTTACATGAACGCGGTATAAAGTAATCAGATTGTTATGTGCGTTTACATGACACATGATTAGAATTGAATTAGATCTTTTGACATGCGCACAGTCCATGAAAACATCTGTACGTCATACATCATTCGTATCAACATCCGTACGTCATACGTCATTCTTGCTTCATTGTACATGCGCAGAACTTTCCAGGAACATATTCCATCTGATTAAGTGTTTACACGTCCTCTCGATCAGACTAAAAATGGTTTAAACCACCCCTTACCATCTGATTGAAATTTTAATCAGATGTGGCAAATTCCATCCGATTGACGTGTTTACATGACACTTTTTTAATCTGATTGTGCTTCTAGTCCTGTTACAGTCAGATTACAAGTGTCCATGTAAACGCACCCATTGTTGCCCATCTAGTGCACCTGTTGTTAATTTCATTAACACCAAAGCACCTGAAACTGATTAACAACCCCATCTGCTACCCAAATGACCAGATCAATACCCCAGGAGTTTAATTGATGTGATGCTATACTCTGATTAAAAAGTGTTCCTTTAATTTTTTTTGAGCAGTATATAAGAAGCTAGGTGTTTTTCCATAACTTTGGAATCACAATAGTCAGACCTGAATCCAGAAGCTAGGCACTCAACTTCAAATCCTCAAAGTACCATTAACTTGTTGGGAACCACAAACAGTGCTGGTTAACGAGCAAACAGGTGTCAGGATGGTTGGACATTTCCTTGCCGGAACACTAGGGGGCTTTCTGGCAGTGTGTGTTCTGTGTCATGTGGTTTGTTTTGTTTTGTATTTTCATGTGTTTGCCCTGCCCAGTCCTTAGTCCCTCCTTATCTCTGCACACCTGTTCCTAATGTGTCATTATTATTTTCCCCTATTTATACTGGTTGTGTTGCATTTGTTTTTTTGCTGAGTCTCTGTCATAAGTGGCACATAAGTAGAAAAGTGCCTTTTCTAGTCCCAGTATTTTGGTTGTGTATTGCTGCTGCTGAGTTTTTTCCCCCAGTGTTTCCTGTGTACATCGTTGTTTATTTAAAATAAAGTTATATACCCCAAATGCTGGTTGCTATCACTGCATTTGGGTCTGACCCTGCTCTGTGGAGGCACCCCGATTGTGACAGAAGGACTCAGTCATGTACAGACCCGGCGGGATAGCTTTGGCCAGGCACTTAAAGCCTTTGGAGCTGATTTGGAGTAAGTTTATTTCCCGCCTTCAAGGACCAACTTTTTCCCTTGTGGATTTTTTCCGTTTTCAGTTGTAGTGAGCATCGCTCTGCATCTGTTCCTGGGGGGACGTTGCCCCGCTTCCTGGTTCATGTGGAGGACGCTGCCTCACTTTATTGCCTGCGGAGGATGTTGTCACCCTACTCTGCTTCTCCTGCCTTTCCAGTATTTGGCGGCTTCGCTCAGCTTCTCGGTTATGTGGAGAACGCTGCCGATCTTCTGTACCAGCTGAGGATGTTGCAGGCCTGGTTCCTTTTCTCTTCCGGCCTTCTGTGGACTGCTGCTCATGTGAGGACATTAACCTTTGGCATTAAGCAAAGGATGTTAAACTCCCTCCCTCCCTTTTATGTTGCTCAGCTGGGGTCGTCCCTCAGCATCTATGCCTTGGTCTTGGACTTCGTCGGACTTTGTAATACCTCAACCCTGGGGTAAGGGGACAGCGTAGTTTCTAAAGTAATAGTTTTAGTGCCCAGCATGATGACAGGTCTTTGGTACTTACCTATCTATGATTACCCAAAAAAAGATTAGATTAGATTACATTCAACTTTAGTCACTGCACATGTGGGTACAAGGCAACGAAATACAGTTAGCATCTAACCAGAAGTGCATTTTCGCAGTGCAAATAATTAGCATATATAATTAAGTACATAACAATAAATAATTTGCATATATAAACAATATACAAAAATATCTAAATAATTTGCATATATAACAGTATATAAACAGTATACAGCGGGAGGTAAATGGAATGAGTAAATGCAATGAGTGCAAATGAGCAAATGATTATAGTGGTGCAATAAAGAAGGTGTTGTATACCATGATAATAAGTAAATATGTAAACAGTATACAGAGGAGTTTTGTACAATGAGTGCAATGATTTAGATGTATGCAATGAGGAGGATATTGTATACTATGATAAATAATTTGTACGTGTAAACTGTACACAGAAAGGGTTATATACAGAAAAAGGTTATATACACTGATAATAATGTGTTCAGTCAATGTGTGTGATCGGGTGGAGGTAGAGTTCAGCAAAGAAACAGCTGTGGGGAAAAAGCTGTTCCTCAACCTGCTAGTCTTGGTCTGGAGGCTCCTGTAGCGCCTCCCAGAAGGCAGGAGGGCAAAGAGTCTATTGGCAGGGTGATAAAAGTCCTTTATGATTTTGCGTGCTCTGGTAAGACAAGAATACATCTTGAGATAAAACCACCAGTCTGGTCAATAGGAATAGGCTTTCTGCACCATTTTTCTCACTTTCTAAGCTATCCTCAGCTTTCACCCCTCATGGAATAATAAATAATATTGTCCACTTGAAGTGTTTTCTCAGCTGTAAGATGGTTTGGTGCATCTCTAAGCCATGCTTATTAGTTTAACCAACAGTCTCTTGAACTGACAAACAGAATGAAACAAAATACATGAACAGCCTTAAGATATCTCCACCACAAATACCTGGAGTAGTTCAGTCTGTTTGGAAAATATTTGAACAAACGTCTAGTATATTAGGATTTTTTCACAGGATGTGTATTTGCGATCAAGTCTAATGTTGTTGACGATCCTTAAAGGTTTAATTTTTATATTTATATGTAGTCATACACGTTTAAGTGCTGGTTCAATTATACCAAACAATATTTAATAAAATACCACTAGGTATGTGATACAAAGAAGGAATGTTAAAGGACAATAAATCTTGTTGGACATTCATGATCCTGGCATGATAAAAACTGTTTGATATGGTTTCAGTGAAATATGTTATTAAAGTACACACTGAGAAAAAGATGCATGTAGCCATTTTATTGTATGATTCCATCTTTTGTTAGAACAGCAAGTAAAGTCATCACTGATTCCTCTATCTTTAACAGTTACACAATGTTAGAGCAAAGATAAATCAAGTCAAAAGCGCTGAAAAACATCAGCACTTGTAGAGGGTGTTGATCCTCAGGATGTCGATGGCGGACAGTTCGTCTCTCTGTCCAATGTTCACTGAAGGATCAGGAATGGGAGTGATGGTGTCCAGCCCATTGATGGAGAAAGCTGTTCTTCCGTAGTGCATCACAGAGGAGTAGTCGTACGGTGTGTTGAGGTTGTTGGTGTTCTTCAGGTTAAAATTAGACTGTGTGGTTGGGTCGACGTTTGCCCAGTTGATTTTGACGTACTTGTCACGATCACTCCTAGTATGCTCGTGGTGGAAACCAAGTGCATGGTTCAGCTCATGCTCAATGATGCCATAGTAAACGCAACCCAACCTGCTGAGAGAAACCACCTGAGCACCACCTGTTCTGCCCACATTAGAGTAGCATCTGAGAGAAAAAAGAGGGAAATTGGCCATATCACTTATGTCATACTAAGGACACAAACAGAATTAGAGAACTTCATTTTCAGGTACAGGAATTGATTTTGTGGTTCTCACCCATCTTTGCTCTCGATGCTAAGGTAGGAAGTTTGATTTGTCCTGGGAACGAAACGAATGCAGGTTTTCTTGTGGAAGGAGGCCATGGCATTGGCAATTACAGTCCTGTCAGAGAAAGCTGTGAAGAAAATGGACAACACAGTAATGAGAAATGAACAGAGATGTGTCATAAGTGGACATGGTGAATAAGGAAGTCGTTCACTTACAGAAAACACTGCTCAATTTGTAAGGAACCTCCACTAGGCCATTTGAGGACTTCTTCCAAAAGCAACTGCTGTCACTACAGACCAGAGCATTCCTACCTCTTGGCAAGAGTATGTCTCCCTCCAACAACAGTTCAGTGGATCCTTCATCCAGAGAAACAAAAAGGGATAAAGACAGCAGAACCAATAAACAGTACTAATGGTGGTGTATTACACATATGTAGAGAACATATGTCGAGAGAGATATCAGACCATTGTTGATGGTGAGAATCCTTGATATGATGTCCACGTGCTCAGGTTGGTCGAGATTGAGAGCTTGTGAGAAACCAAGCAGCAGAGCTAGAATGGAGAGAGATGCTCTGGACTCCATGATTTAGTATGGGGAGATGATCTGATGCTCCTTCACTGTAGCTTGGTGACTGTCAACTGTCATCCCTCACTTTTTATACACAAGGACACACACAGAGACAACTTGGAGTGGCTTTCTGGGGATTAACTCTGGGTGTTAGTGTCCACTGTCTAATGTGTGGAACTAAAGGGAGGATCCTCTGAACTCAACACTTGAATGTCTTGCTGAAGCATGAGAGTCAGGAGATTGGTTGGATATTCAGGAGTAATGGATGGACTTTAGCTGGACTTTATCTCTTAATGACTGGTTGTTGATCTATGTCTCAGGATCTAGTTTTAGGGAGTGCCTTGTATATTTGAAGGACTTATGAGTTAACTCAAGGTAAACATTCTCCGAATTAATATCTGATCCACAGAGCTGAAGATCATGTGATTTTTATCCAAAATTTACAAATATGTATATTTTGTTCTGAAGAACCAGGACCTACAAATAATAAATGTTTGAAAATGCACATAAATTGATTAATCAGGGAAAGTTTTTTTGAATGAAATGTGTAGCTTTACTGGCCATTCTCACATCAGACTGCAGACTGATGATCATTTCACATCAAGCCCTGTCCTAACACTTCCTGACCCAGAATAAGCATTTATAGTGGAAGTGGGAAGATCAGGGTGTTTGGGTTGGACCTGTGTAGTCTCAGTGATCTAGTCATGATATCGAACTCTACCCATGTTCTTGTACAACTCATTTATTGACAACCAGGAAACATAGTAACAGGAAATTGTTTATGTTCATCCTGGCTTTGAAAGTGCTGGATAGAGGAGACCAAACACCCAGTCCTGCTCTATACCAACTGCCAAAATTCAGCTCATATCCAGGAGCCACAAAAGCTAAAATGAGCGAAGTGTCCTTACCCTGATTTGACTTCACCCATCTTATTGACTAGTTCCCAACTACCAGACTGCTGATGTCTGTTCAGTCACTTTGAAGACACAAGAATAAGAACTTACCAGGGAACACAAGCAATCAAGCTCAAAGATTGTACTATCAAAGTTTTGGAGAACTAAACCCATCATAAAGAAAGAAATCCAAACAGAGGATCTCCTGGTTACCGATCTACCAGGATGTCTTTGATTCCAAAAGTTCATTAAGTCTACTGCCTCATTCACTGGGTAAGGGGACAATGTGGACAGGTGGTCTGTTTCAATTTGAATTTCTTTACCATATATCACATATATATCCAGTAATTCTCTTCAGATACGAGAGTGAGAACACCTATAGTGACCATCCTTTCTAGCTCTGCTTTTGATCTGTTAGGCAAAACTTGAAGTTTATTTTAGACTGACCTGCTGTACTGGTTTATTCAGAGAAATGAAGCCCATCCGTAGACAGTCCGAGAGCCCAAGCAATGGCTGTATGTCCCTTTGGACCACGTAGAACTGTAGAGTGTGGATCTGACCATTCAGATGGCAAGGTAACACAGTGGCTCCAGCAGTTTGAATCTCCTCTCCACCATAAGCAACAAGCTTTACATTGCTTGACACCTGAAGATTCTCATCTTGCTTTACCTATGCAAATATCTGCAATGATATGATGTTGCATGAGGCTCCTGTATTAATCTTCAGTTTAATTATTTTCCCATTGATTTGACCTGTGCAAGATATTGCAGTTTTCTTTGGCTGTATAGAGCCAGGTGTAAGCACATTTTGATGGTTCAAAGTAACTCCATCTATAATGAATGAGTCTTCACTGCTATTTGAGTCTTTGGCAACATCAATTTGATATACAGTATTTTTTTTTTTTACACATTTTGTGTGATAAACTAGTTGATTTGCAGCATTTTTGGAAGTGGTTCCATTTGTTGACCCTGTTTCATTGCTAGCCATATACAGGACATCTCTCACATTTTGCTTCATGGTTGCTTCCACAATTGCTGCAATTATGAATTTGTTGTGTGCAAACTTGTCTAGTCTGGGGTTGGGAGTATGAAACAGCTTACTTTTTACAGTTTGTTGAACACTGTCCACATTTGCCAAGTTGTATTTTGGTCCAGCTAGTGTGTTGGTGTGCTGATCTATTAATACATGTATTTCACATATTTCAATAGCCTTTGCTAATGTCAACTCATTGTCAGTCAACAGGAGTTTTCTCATTCCATCATTAAGTATCCCACACACAAGTCAATCCCTTACCAATTCTTCTTGTAAATCTCCAAACCTGCAACTCTGTGCCTTGTTTCATAAGTTGCTGACATATGCCTCGAGTGTCTCACCTGGCTTTTGGTTTTTCTTGAATTAAATGTATGTCTCCATCATTATATTTGTTTGAGAAATACATAGTTTGCAGAAATTGCATGTTAAACACTCTGGGTCTTTGAGTGATTCAGCTGGGGTAATTATTCAGCAGTCTTCCTTTTTGACCTGTATACACAGCAGGTGCATAGATGAACGTTAAGCAGTATGAATGCTGTTGTGTTAGGCTCTTTCCACGAGTGTGCCGCAGCAACAAATATGTCAAATAAGTCCTATGTAAATTCCTGTTGGATATTCAGGAGTAATGGATGGACTTTAGCTGGACTTTACCTGTTAATGACTGGTTATTGATCTCTGTCTCAGAATCTAGTTTTAGGGAGTGCTTTGTATATTTGAAGGAGTTATGAGTTAACCCAAGCTAAACAGGCTATGAATGATTATCTGATCCGTATAGTTGATGGTCATGTGATTTTTATCCAAAATTTACAAATATTTGTATTTTTTGCTCTGGAGACTTTGGACCTGCAACTAATACATGTTTGATAAAGCAGATAAATTGATTAATCAGGTAAAGTAAGGTGACCTTGCTGCTTTATTTGGAATAAAATGTGTAGCTTTACTGGCCATTCTCAAATCAGATTCCAAACCGATAACCTATGTTATCATTTCACATCAGGCCCTGTCCTAACACTTTCTGACCCAGACTGGGTCTTTATAGTGGAAGTGGGAAGATCAGGGTGTTGGGGTTGGAGCTGTGCTGTCTCAGTGATCTAGTCATAATATTGAGCTCTACCCATGTTCTTGCCCAACTCATTTATTAACAACCAGGAAAACACAGTAACAGGAAATTGTTTATGTTCAACCTGGCTTTGAAAATACTGGCTAGAGGAGACCAAACATCTAGCCCTGCTCTATACCAACAACCAAAAGTCAGCTTATATTGAGGCGCCACCAAAGCAACAAAACCATCTTCTTGCTAAATGACCACAGGATTTCTAAACTATATAATTGTCTGTCGCTATTCAATCTATACTCATCTTGCACTGCTGATGTAATAATATTCCATATTGTCTATTTGAATCATTTTTCTCAGCTGATAGAGTGTTTTATGTACCATTTTGTCGTATTTCTATGCCTCATATAGCAGTTTCAACAAAATTCCAGTTGAAAAGTCCAATAGGGTGAAGCAAAATTAATAGACAGCATTAATAAATCTCCAGCACCACTACCTGGAGTAGACCAAACTTTCAGGAAAAAAATTTCACAAAACATTCTAACAACAGAGGCTGGTATATTAGGATTCTCTGACAGGCCAAGATTTTTAAAGGGTGAGTGTAATTTTGATGATGGTCCTCGAAGTTTTAGTTTTAAAATGTATATGATTTCATGAATGTCTAAGTGCTGGTTCAATTATACCAAACGATATCCATTAAAATCATGGTACATGTATGATATGCAGGGACTGAGGGTGTGACAATGCAACTTTTTTTTTGTAAATTTGCAGTTTTAATATATTATTAAAATACACACTAAGAAAAATATGCATGTAGCCATTTTATTGTATGATTCCATATTTTGTTAGCACAGCAAGTGAAGTCATTACTGTATCATCTATCTTTAACAGTAACACAATGTTAAATCAAGTCAAAAGCTCTAAACAATTTCATTCGTCTCTCTGTCCAGTCTTTACTGATGGATCAGGAATGGGAGTGATGGTGCCTCGACTGTTCATGGAGAAAGCTGTTCTTCTGTAGTGCATCACAGAGGAGTAGTCGTATGGAGTGTTGAGGTTGTTGGTGTTCTACAGCTTGAAATTATACTGTGCGGTTGGGTCAAAGGTTGCCCAGTTGATTTTCACGTAGCTGTCGCGGCCACTCCTAGTATGCTTGTGGTGGAAATCAAATGCATAGTTCAGGATGCTTGACGCTGCCATAGTAAACACAACCAGACCTGCTGAGAGAAACCACCTGAACACCACCTGATCTGCCCTCAGAGTAGCATCTGAGAGAAAAGAGAGAGAAGATTCACCACATCAGCATATGGACACTGTGCATCAAATGAGAATAAAGAACATCAAATTTCATTTAAAGGTACAGAGATTGGTGCAGTGGTTCGGACACACAGAAACAATTTGGAGTGGCTTTCTGGGGATTAACTCTAGGCATTAGTGTCCACTGTCTAATGTGTGGAACTAAAGGGAGGATTCTCTGAACTCAACACTTATTTTAATGTCTTGTTAAAGAATCATGGGGGTTGAAAGACTGTTCAGATATTCAGGGGTAATGGTTGGACTATAGCTCTTAATGACTGGTTGTTGATCTATGTCTCAGGATCTAGTTTTAGGGAATGCCTGTATATTTTACGGACTTACTGGTTTACCCAAGATAAACAGCCTGGAAATCCTACTTTGTATTTATGGAAATTAATGTCTGATCGAACACCAAGAGAAAAGGTACCAACAGATTACAGATAATCGGTTTGAACTTTTCTTGCGCTCCTCATTACTTTTTCATTACTTGTGTTCTTAGGGATCATCACCAACCAAGGAATCACCAACAATTTGCATTTTTCATCTGCTGATCTTTTCATGAGCATGTCTTGTGAAGCTCCTTGAAAAACTGCTGTTCTTTGCACCAGTGGTGCTGCAGTTTCATAATTGAAAAGTTTCTTTAGGATTCACTTTGTTTTTTAGGAATTAAATCCCAGGGTTTCATCCACAGCTTATGAATATCTGTATATCTTTGCTCCAGATAGACACTTAATATTTGGACAAGTAAAATTGTCCAAAAGTGTCCAGGGCCCATTTGACTGCCAGACACTCCTTCTGCACTATTGAGCATCTTACCTCCCTGGGAAACAACTAACCATAAAGTCATGGGGTTATGGTCCTCTGGCTCCCCCTGGTGGAAGACAGCATCTACACTAGTGTCAGGTGCATCTGTTTTCAAGCATGGCTCTCTCTCAAGCTCCTATGTGGACTAGTTTTGCCTGGCTAATGCCTATAGTTCTACAGGCTGCTGGTGCAGTGACTGACTCACCATGATGTCGAATAGAAACAATGGGGTGTGATGTGTAGGTTCAAGGTCACCACATTGAAGCACGGAATGTTTTATTAAAAGCAAACTGAATAAGTGCTGTATTGAAGTGTGCTTCCTGTTGAGTGGCATCCTGGTCCATGTGTGTGCCCTTTTAAAGATTTCTCCAAAACTAAATTTTGTACACAAGCTCTTACTGTCCTACTACAAAGTTTGTGAACCTATTTTTCTGTATTTATTTATAAAACTGACCATAAATGTTATCAAATCAAGTCCTGAAGCTGGATTAAGAATATCAAATTAAACAAACACAAAGACATTAGAGTTTTTACATTTACTTATTAGGCAAACATTTCCAATAATAAATATCTTTGTTGTTAAACATATATGAGCCTGTTGAAGCTTCATTTAAAGTGGTAATTTAAATTATTTGTTTCAGTGAAGGCACATGAGCCAGAGTAAGTTTAGCCAGAGTTCAGGTCCTCAGAAAAATGGTCTGGCCCAGGATACTCAAAGGTGTTCATTTGTGCAGAGTGGAGATTCTAAAAAGGTAGTTTTTGTGGTCCATCTCAGAGAGGGTGCCAGGTCATTGGTACTGGCATGCCTCACCTCAACCCAAAGTGCCATGCTTACTGATATTGTGGTCTATAACTCCTCCTCGAACTTCCCGCTGCCCTGTGTCTTGCTCTCTTAGGTCATCCCGGAGGTACACTATATTGCCAAAAGTATTCGCTTTGACTCGCATATGAAGTTAAGTGACATCCCATTCCTAATCCATAGGATTCAATATGACGTCGGTCCACCCTTTGCAGCTCTAACAGCTTCAACTCTGGGAAGGCTGTCCACAAGGTTTAGGAGTGTGTTTATGGGAATTTTTGACCATTCTTCCAGAAGCGCATTTGTGAGGTCACACACTGATGTTGGACGAGAAGGCCTGGCTCTCAGTCTCCGCTCTAATTCATCCCAAAGGTGTTCTATCGGGTTGAGGTCAGGACTCTGTGCAGGCCAGTCAAGTTCATCCACACCAGACTCTGTCATCCATGTCTTTATGGACCTTGCTTTGTGCACTGGTGCACAGTCATGTTGGAAGAGGAAGGGGCCAGCTCCAAACTGTTCCCACAAAGTTGGGAGCATGGAATTGTCCAAAATGTCTTGGTATGCTGAAGCATTCAGAGTTCCTTTCACTGGAACTAAGGGGCCAAGCCCAGCTCCTGAAAAACAACCCCACACCATAATCCCCCCTCCACCAAACTTTACACTTGGCACAATGCAGTCAGACAAGTACCGTTCTCCTGGCAACCGCCAAACCCAGACTCGTCCATCAGATTGCCAGATGGAGAAGCGCGATTCGTCACTCCAGAGAACGCGTCTCCACTGCTCTAGAGTCCAGTGGCGGCGTGCTTTACACCACTGCATCTGACGCTTTGCATTGCACTTGGTGATGTATGGCTTGGATGCAGCTGCTCGGCCATGGAAACCCATTCCATGAAGCTCTCTGCGCACTGTTCTTGAGCTAATCTGAAGGCCACATGAAGTTTGGAGGTCTGTAGCGATTGACTCTGCAGAAAGTTGGCGACCTCTTCGCATTATGCGCCTCAGCATCCGCTGACCCCGCTCCGTCAGTTTACGTGGCCTACCACTTCGTGGCTGAGTTGCTGTCGTTCCCAAACACTTCCACGTTCTTATAATACAGCTGACAGTTGACTGTGGAATATTTAGGAGCGAGGAAATTTCACGACTGGATTTGTTGCACAGGTGGCATCCTATCACAGTTCCACGCTGGAATTCACTGAGCTCCTGAGAGCGACCCATTCTTTCACAAATGTTTGTAAAAACAGTCTGCATGCCTAGGTGCTTGATTTTATACACCTGTGGCCATGGAAGTGATTGGAACACCTGATTCTGATTATTTGGATGGGTGAGCGAATACTTTTGGCAATATAGTGTATGTTTCAGTCAGAGCTCCTTTCACACTGCATGACTTTAAGTCCCCAACAGGGTTAGTATATTTAGCATGCCAAATATTTCACAGGGGTCAGCAACTCATCCAGACTGAGTTTTTGGTCATTTACACTGTGCGATTGTCACTTGCGTGCACAAGCTCCGATTTAAAACCAGTTGGCGACTGAAAAGTCGTGCAGTGTGAACTCGCCATTAGTGTCCTGCATTGGGCAGGCAATCCATAAAAACTCATCTCATATACAGGAACCAAAATCAGTTTAAATATCTCTAAATCAGAGAAAGATGATTCTTCCCCAGACTCCCAGATCTGATCTCAGCAGGGGAAACTGAACTGTGCTGGACACACACACACACACACACAAAAACTGAGTACTGTGTTCCAAACAAGAACTGAACTGTGCTAGACACACACACACACACAAAACTGAGTACTGTGTTCCAAACAAGAACTGAACTGTGCTAGACACACACACACACACACACACACAAACTGAGTACTGTGTTCCAAACAAGAACTGAACTGTGCTAGACACACACACACACACACACACACACACACTAATTGTCCTGTTTGCACACACGTCACTTTATATTTCGCTTTACATTTTTATATTGATCCTGTGATCCTGTTTACATGTGTCACTTTAATATTTGCTCTCACAGTCTACACTGTTTTTTTTGCACAAAATTCGGTCTATATGTTGTTTGTCTGCACTGTCTTGTCTTGTCATCCTGTGCACTTCTGTATGTCTAGTCTTTTCTTGCACCTTAAGTATAGTTTAGTTTTATCTCTATGCTATAGCTCTATGTTTGTCTGCGTCACTGTACTTTGTCTGTGTTCTGTGTAGCACCTCTGGTCCAGGAGGAACATTGTTTCACTGTGTACTGCATCAGATATATATGGTTGAAGTGACAATAAAGCTTCTTTGACTTTGACTTTGACTCCACATGTCTACTCCTAAACTCTGGAGTCTAAAATGAACAAACTGTTCTGCCAAACTGTTATTTACCTAAAACTTAATGGAATATATTGGAAATATTTTTAGTAATTAGCCATTTTTTAAGCCTAAGTGACCAGATACTATATCACATTGTTTTTAAAATTAGACTCCTGATTTGTAAAGAAAATACACTGCTTCAGTTAACGAATTAGAGATTTTTCCGTTGGCGATATTTTTTATGAGACCACCCAGACTCTCGCAGATATGATCAAACCTGTGGCGCTTGTTTCTGCTGAGACACAGAAGTTCTGACAGCAAAGCAGGAGAGGAGATAAAATCTATAATGACAGAACATGGGGAACGGTCTTGAAGGTTCATCCTAGTCTACAGATATGTGTATTAAAGGAAACTGTAATGTGTAATGACTCAGATGAAGCATTAAAAGGCACAGTATTTTTCTGTTGTAGCTCTGGTGTAATCGTACAGTAACTACAGCGTTCCTCTCACTGTGCTGTCTGTGTACTGCTGTTTTACTGCTTCACCACATGTGGTCAGAGTTTACTGCCCTCCAGTCTCGGTTTAATCAGAAACAGGATGCTTAAACACATTGATATAAACTGTGTGTGTGTGTGTGCTCACACTGTAGTTTTTGAGAAGTTGAGGATGAACTCCAGTGATACTTGATTATCATGGAATGTGAGTTCAGTGATAGTTCTGTACTCGTAGCTTTCAGTATCATAGCAACCAGAAAATATATTATATTAGATAATCAACCATGTGCTGTTTAGTCTGTGTATGTGTGTGTGTGTGAGTGAGTGAGTGAGAGAGAGAGAGACAGACAGACACCCTGTAGTGAATGATCAGAGAAAAGGCAGATCTCCTACATAGATCACAGATGCCTTATTAAACAACACGGATGTCTCCCAGTGTTCTCAGAGGGATTAACTAAACACACACACTGTGCACATGAGGGCAGTCCCGCTGAGATCTTCCCTCTCTGCCATTATTACAGCTGTCACACACACTAACACATCCATCACACACCCCAAACTCATCCATCAGTCATCAGTGGGGATTCAGACACAGTCTCAGTGTTTAAGTCTAGGCTGAAGACACATTTGTTTAGTCGAGCTTTTAATGTATAGATTTCTTATGTAAAGGAGCAGATCTGGAAGGTTCATGGTCATAGAGTGTTTGGTGACTGGGATGTGTTGGATGCTGTCATCTTACCATCCTCACAAGTCGCTCAGGTTTGCTGACTGTGAAGTGGTTGGATGCTTTATGTCCCGGGAAGCCTTCATGTCTGTGACCTTCTGGCTCTCCCTTTTAGTTATGATGTCATAGCTAGTCTTGCTGGAGTCCCTGCCTGCACTTTACACATAATCTACATTGTCTTTAAGCATCACATGATCAGAATCATACTGAAAATCTTTCTCTCTCTCTCTCTCTCTCTCTCTCTCTCTCTCTCTCCGTCTGTCTTTCTGATTTTCCAGTGTGACCACTGCCCTACCCCTGGTCAGCGTCTTGTCGCTTGGTGGTGCCCACTGATGCTGTGGATGGATCTGTGTGGACGGCCTGTGACTCAGGAGACTGCCATGGACAGAGCCACTTGGGGACTTTCACACCGTCACAGATCTCCCGTTACATCTGTCAGCTTGTGACAGCAAGGAATTAGTGTCTATAATGACCTCAGAAACTACACTGACCTAATAGTTCCTCATGGGCCTTTGGTTGCTGTTGTAGAAAGGACATTAATTAGTTACAGTTACATTTTTACTGTTTAGTGTCACCCAAATGAGGATGGGTTCCCTTCTGAGCCTGGTTCCTCTCAAGGTTTCTTCTATGTTTCTCTACTTCTGTAAAGCTGCTTTGAGACAATGTCCATTATTAAAAGTGCTGTACAAATAAATTGAATTGAACTGAATTAATGACAGAGACAGAATATACTGCACTATGTAGTGATTTGTTGACACAATGCTAGTTACTGATTTAGCTAGCTAGCACATAGACATCTGGAAGTGTTTAGGCATCTATTTCTATCTGTCTCTTCATCTGTCTCTCCTTATCAGTCTTTTTCACTCTCTTCATCCATCTCCCTCTGTCTCTCCTTTTCTTGTTCATTAAAAGAGACACATCTGGTTTGATGTACACCTTAACCCCGCCCACCTCTTCTTTTTGATCTTCCTTCTTTGCCCCTTTACTTTCTCCGAACACTGGAGATGGTGTTTTTCACTGTGTGTGTGTGTGTGTGTGTATGGTCGTGTGTAATCAAAGGAAGCCGAGTAACCCAGAAACTTTTCAGAACGAGAAAGCAGAATGTAGGTCAGGAGAGAAAAATTTAGTGTCTGAACTCAGTGTGTGTAAGCTTGTTAAATATGAACAGAGCCTTCTCTGAGGACACACACACACACACACACACACACACACACACACACACAGATTCATGTTGAGTGTCTAAACTCAGCTCTGTGCTGGTGACATTCCAGACAGTTGCTTAGCAACCAGGTGTCTCTCTTCCTCACTCATTGTATAATAGTAAATAATAACAACTTCAGGATGCTCATAACATCATTGTGCAACACACACACACACACACACACACTTTATTCCTCTCATTATTTCCTCTATCGATACTCTGCCTACACAGTAGATCAGAGATGGCCTACTGTAAATATATCTATATATATATACACACTACTCACAGAAAGTTCAGGATATTGGGCTTTCGAGTGAAATTTCAGGATGCACCTAAAATGCACTATAACCTTTCCAGGTGAACTTAATTTGACCTTCTCTACACTTTTGAATGCACATGTCCAACTGTTCAGTGTTTCAGTACTTTCTGCAGAACTTGCTGTTCTCTAACAAGGTGCTTAACGGCAAAATTCACAACCGGTGTTTGATCCATGAATCCACCAATAAATTTTCTGGTTCCATTAGAATTGGTATTTAAACAGTCCTCTTCATCATGCTGTTCACATTTTGACATCATGAGACCAAGACCACACCTAACAACTGATCAACAGAACCTCACCATTGTGAGGCTTCAAACAGGATGTTCTCAGAGGGAAGTGGCCACTGAGCTTAGAGTGTCACAGAGTGTCATCAGCAGGTTGGGACAGAGATACAGAGAGACTGGAAGAGTCACAGAAAGGCATAGAAGTGGACGTCCTTTGGCCACATCCCACGTTGATGACCGCTTCATTGTGAACAGTGCCCTGCAGAACCGGATGAATGTCACTCAACTCCAGGCACATTTAATGGAGGTGAGAGGAACCCAAGTGTCACGTCAGACCATTCGAAACCGTTTACATCAGCGTGGTCTGCGTGCTAGACGACCTGCAAGGGTACCTGACCACACCACCAGGCACAGGCGTCGGGCCAGGGAGCATTTACACTGGACGAGGGACCGGTGGGCCTCAGTGCTGTTCTCTGATGAAAGTCAATTCACGTTGAGCAGAAATGATGGACCCAACGATGTTGGAGACGTCAAGGAGAGCGCTATGCATCAGCCACTGTTGTGGTGGTGTTACAGTCTGGGCAGGTGTGTCCACTCAATACAGAACTGCCCTACATCTTGTGAATGGTACAGTGACAAGCCAATACTACCTGAATAACATCATTAATCCAGTCATTGTGCCCCTGCATGAACAACACAGACCTAATTTCATCTTCATGGACGACAATGCTCCAGCTCATGGAGGTCACATCATTAGGGAACGGCTGCTGGAGGCTGGGGTACCTCAAATGGAGTGGCCTGCACTTTCTCCAGACTTTCTCCAGAAAAGCTATGGGATCAGCTGATTTTTTGTTGTGGTATACCCACCACTGTTGTTGGCTTTTGTTTCAGTAAATTGTTTGAGATGAGGAAATCACCATTGCAGCTTCTACTTAAATGCCCTACTTTCATGATATAATATCACTGTAGTGTGAACTTTTTACATTTTCCATAAATTTCACTCAAAAGCCAAATATCCTTTTTGTGAGTAGTGTAATATATATATATATATATTTGTGTGTGTGTGTTAAATGAATAATTTCTCTCCGTCCATTACATAATTTGTCCCTATGATTGTGTCTCTTTGTTAAAATCCAGCGGTGATTCTGGTGAAGGTGTTCAGTTAGCAGTGTATCAGACTGCAGGTCAGTGAGTTCCAGCTGGACATCTTTGGGTGGATTATCCACACTGCAGGTAAAAGCCAGAAGAAACCACTCACCTTTCATTCTCGACCCTTCTGAAGTCTTGAAACCTCACCATGTAGTGCTCTGGGGTGAGAATGATGACCCAGTGATGACCCAGTGACTCACTACACACACTATTCACACTACACACACTATTCACACTACACACACTATTCACACTACACACACTATTCACACACTACACACTCTACTCACACACTACACACACTATTCACAATACACACACTACACACACTATTCACACTATTCACACTACACACACTATTCACACTATTCACACTACACACACTATTCACACTATTCACACTACACACACTATTCACACTACACACACTATTCACACTACACACACTATTCACACTACACACTCTACTCACACACTACACACTCTACTCACACACTACACACTCTACTCACACTACACACACTACTCACACACTACACACTCTACTCACACTACACACTCTACTCACACTACACACACTACTCACACACTACACACTCTACTCACACTACACACACTACTCACACACTACACACTCTACTCACACTACACACTACACACTCTACTCACACTACACACTACACATTCTACTCACACTACACAGTCTACACACATTCTACTCACACTACACACTCTACTTACACTACACAGTCTACTCACACTACACACTCTACTCACACACTACACACTCTACTCACACACTATTCACACTACACACTCTACTCACACACTACACACTCTACTCACTCTACACACTCTACTCACACACTACTCACACTACACACTCTACTCACACTACACACTCTACTCACTCTACACACTCTACTCACACACTACTCACACTACACACTCTACTCACACTACACACTCTACTCACACTCTACTTACACTACACAGTCTACACACACTACACACTCTACTCACACTACACAGTCTACTTACACTACACATTCTACTCACACTACACAGTCTACACACACTACACACTCTACACACTCTACTCACACTACACACTCTACTCACACTACACACTCTACTCACACTACACATTCTACTCACTACACACTCTACTCACACTACACACACTACTCACTACACACTCTACTCACACTACACACACTACTCACACTACACACTCTACTTACACTACACACTCTACTCACACTACACACACTACTCACTCTACACACTCTACTTACACTACACACTCTACACACACTACACAGTCTACTTACACTACACACTCTACTCACACTACACACTCTACTCACACTACACACTCTACACATTCTACTCACACTACACACTCTACTCACACTACACACACTACACATTCTACTCACACTACACACACTACTCACACTACACACACTACACATTCTACTCACACTACACATTCTACTCACACTACACACTCTACTCACACTACACATTCTACTCACACTACACACTCTACTCACACTACACATTCTACTCACACTACACAGTCTACTCACACTACACACACTACACAGTCTACTCACACTACACACACTACACAGTCTACTCACACTACACACACTACACAGTCTACTCACACTACACAGTCTACTCACACTACACAGTCTACTTACACTACACAGTCTACACACACTACACACTCTACACACTCTACTTACACTACACACTCTACTTACACTACACACTCTACTTACACTACACATTCTACTCACTACACACTCTACTCACACTACACACACTACTCACTACACACTCTACTCACACTACACACACTACTCACACTACACACTCTACTCACACTACACACTCTACTCACACTACACACTCTACTCACACTACACACTCTACTCACACTACACACTCTACTCACACTACACACTCTACTCACACTACACACTCTACTCACACTACACACTCTACACACTCTACTCACACTACACACTCTACTCACACTACACACTCTACTCACACTACACACTCTACTCAGACTACTTACACTACACAGTCTACTCACACTACACACTACTTACACTACACACTCTACTCACACTACACACTCTACTTACACTACACACTCTACTCACACTACACAGCACAGTCTACTCACACTACACACTCTACTCACACTACACAGTCTACACACACTCTACTCACACTACACACTCTACTCACACTACACACTCTACTCACACTACACACTCTACTCACACTACACACTCTACTTACACTACACACTCTACACACACTACTTACACTACACATTCTACTCACACTACACACACTACACAGTCTACTCACACTACACAGCACAGTCTACTTACACTAGACAGTCTACTCACACTACACACTTTACTTACACTACACACTCTACTCACACTACACAGCACAGTCTACTCACACTACACACTCTACTCACACTACACACTCTACTCACACTACACACTCTACTCACACTACACACTCTACACACTCTACTCACACTACACACTCTACTCACACTACACACTCTACTCACACTACACACTCTACTTACACTACACACTCTACTCACACTACACACTCTACTCACACTACACACTCTACTTACACTACACACTCTACTTACACTACACACTCTACTCACACTACACACTCTACACACTCTACTCACACTACACACTCTACTCACACTACACACTCTACTCACACTACACACTCTACTTACACTACACACTCTACTCACACTACACACTCTACTCACACTACACATTCTACTCACACTACACACTCTACTCACACTACACACTCTACTCACACTACACACTCTACTCACACTACACACTCTACACACACTACACAGTCTACTCACACTACACACTCTACTCACACTACACACTCTACTTACACTACACACTCTACACACACTACTCACACTACACACTCTACTTACACTACACATTCTACTCACACTACACACACTAGACAGTCTACTCACACTACACACTTTACTTACACTACACACTCTACACTCACTCTACTCACACTACACAGTCTACTCACACTACACATTCTACTCACTACACACTCTACTCACACTACACACTCTACTCACACTACACACACTACTCACTACACACTCTACTCACACTACACACACTACTCACACTACACACTCTACTCACACTACACACTCTACTCACACTACACACTCTACTCACACTACACACTCTACTCACACTACACACTCTACTCACACTACACACTCTACTCACACTACACACTCTACTCACACTACACACTCTACACACACTACTCACACTACACACTCTACACACACTACACACTCTACACACACTACACACTCTACTCACACTACACACTCTACTCACACTACACACTCTACTCACACTACACAGTCTACTCACACTACACACTCTACTCACACTACACACTCTACTCACACTACACACTCTACACACTCTACTCACACTACACACTCTACTCACACTACACACTCTACTCACACTACACATTCTACTCACACTACACACTCTACTCACACTACACACTCTACTCACACTACACACTCTACTCACACTACACACTCTACACATTCTACACACACTACACACTCTACTCACACTACACACTCTACTCACACTACACACTCTACTCACACTACACATTCTACTCACACTACACACTCTACTCACACTACACACTCTACTCACACTACACACTCTACTTACACTACACACTCTACACACACTACACAGTCTACACACACTACACACTCTACACACACTACACACTCTACTCACACTACACAGTCTACTCACACTACACAGTCTACTTACACTACACAGTCTACACACACTACACACTCTACACACTCTACTTACACTACACACTCTACTTACACTACACATTCTACTCACTACACACTCTACTCACACTACACACACTACTCACTACACACTCTACTCACACTACACACACTACTCACACTACACACACTACACACACTACACACACTACACACTCTACTCACACTACACACTCTACTCACACTACACACACTACACACACTACTCACACTACACACTCTACTTACACTACACACTCTACTCACACTACACACACTACTCACTCTACACACTCTACTCACACTACACACTCTACTCACACTACACACTCTACTTACACTACACATTCTACTCACTACACACTCTACTCACACTACACACACTACTCACACTACACACTCTACTCACACTACACACTCTACTCACACTACACACTCTACTCACACTACACACTCTACTCACACTACACACTCTACTCACACTACACACTCTACTTACACTACACATTCTACTCACACTACACACACTACACAGTCTACTCACACTACACAGCACAGTCTACTTACACTACACAGTCTACTCACACTACACACTACTTACACTACACACTCTACTTACACTACACACTCTACTCACACTACACAGCACAGTCTACTCACACTACACACTCTACTCACACTACACACACTACTCACTACACACTCTACTCACACTACACACACTACTCACACTACTCACACTACACATTCTACTCACACTACACACTCTACTCACACTACACACTCTACTCACACTACACACTCTACTCACACTACACACTCTACTCACACTACACACTCTACTCACACTACACACTCTACTTACACTACACACTCTACTCACACTACACACTCTACTCACACTACACACTCTACTCACACTACACACTCTACTCACACTACACACTCTACTTACACTACACAGTCTACTCACACTACACAGCACAGTCTACTTACACTAGACAGTCTACTCACACTACACACTTTACTTACACTACACACTCTACACTCACTCTACTCACACTACACAGTCTACTCACACTACACATTCTACTCACTACACACTCTACTCACACTACACACACTACTCACTACACATTCTACACACACTACACAGTCTACTTACACTACACAGTCTACTCACACTACACACACTACTCACACTACACACACTACACACTCTACTCACACTACACACTCTACTCACACTACACACTCTACTCACACTACACACTCTACTCACACTACACAGTCTACACACACTCTACTCACACTACACAGTCTACTTACACTACACACTCTACACACTCTACACACACTACACAGTCTACTTACACTACACAGTCTACTTACACTACACAATCTACACACTCTACTCACTCTACACATTCTACTCACACTACACACTCTACTCACACTACACACTCTACTCACACTACACATTCTACTCACACTACACACTCTACTCACACTACACACTCTACTCACACTACACACACTACACATTCTACTCACACTACACACACTACTCACACTACACACTCTACTCACACTACACACTCTACTTACACTACACACTCTACTCACACTACACACTCTACTCACACTACACACTCTACTTACACTACACACTCTACACACACTACACAGTCTACTTACACTACACACTCTACTCACACTACACACTCTACTCACACTACACAGTCTACTCACACTACACACTCTACTCACACTACACACTCTACTCACACTACACACTCTACTCACACTACACACTCTACTCACACTACACACTCTACTCACACTACACACTCTACTCACACTACACACTCTACTCACACTACACAGTCTACTCACACTACACACACACTACACACTCTACTCACACTACACACTCTACTCACACTACACACTCTACTCACACTACACATTCTACTCACACTACACACTCTACTCACACTACACACTCTACTCACACTACACACTCTACTCACACTACACACTCTACTCACACTACACATTCTACTCACACTACACACTCTACTCACACTCTACTCACACTACACACTCTACTCACACTACACACTCTACTCACACTACACACACTACTCACTCTACACAGTCTACTCACACTACACACTCTACACACACTACACAGTCTACTCACACTACACACTCTACTCACACTACACACACTACACATTCTACTCACACTACACACTCTACTCACACTACACACTCTACTCACACTACACACTCTACTCACACTACACACTCTACTCACACACTACTCACACTACACACTCTACTCACACTACACACTCTACTCACACTCTACTTACACTACACACTCTACTCACACTACACACTCTACTCACACTACACACTCTACTCACACTACACACTCTACTCACACTACACACTCTACTCACACTACTCACACTACACACTCTACTCACACTACACACTCTACTCACACTACACACTCTACTCACACTACACACTCTACTCACACTACACACTCTACTCACACTACACACTCTACACACACTACACACTCTACACACACTACACAGTCTACTTACACTAAACACTACACTCACTCTACTCACACAGTACCTATACAGTACTCACACTCTACTTACACTACACACTCTACTCACACTACACACTCTACTCACACTACACACTCTACTCACACTACACACTCTACACACTCTACTCACACTACACACACTACACACTCTACTCACACTACACACTCTACTTACACTACACACTCTACTCACACTACACATTCTACTCACACTACACATTCTACTTACACTACACACTCTACACACTCTACTCACACTACACACTCTACTCACACTACACACTCTACTTACACTACACACTCTACACACACTACACAGTCTACTTACACTACACAGTCTACACACACTACACACTCTACTCACACTACACAGTCTACTTACACTACACATTCTACTCACACTACACAGTCTACACACACTACACACTCTACACACTCTACTCACACTACACACTCTACTTACACTACACGTGTTTTATGACATGGACATAAGAGACGTTTCACAGAAGCATGTTCTCCTGAAATCCTTCATAATTCTATTGGGGAAAATACAAAAGAACCTTTTGTAGCTCTAAAATTGTATTATAGCTACACTTAGCATGAAGTGCTAACCATGTTAAAACTTCACAACAAGAACAGACTCTGTTCATAAGTGTAAACATAGTGACACGTGACGTAGCATAGCAGACTCATTATTTATGATCCTTCTTTGTTTTTTTTGCTCTGATTTCTGTCCTCTTCTGGGAACTGTGTTCACTCGAAAAGTCTGTAATACAGATGTTTTATTACCTGCTGCACCAAAAATAGGCCAGTCTCTGAGAGAAAGAAAGGGAGGTTAGATGAAGTCAGCAAGCTCAGTGAGATGCCGGGTGATAATTATCCTAGCATGTTAGCTAATTAGCTCATTTTAGTCCAGTAGCCTCAAAAAGTCAAATATCAGAAGTGTCTGTGGGATTACTGAGGCTTAAAATGGCTTTGCTAATTATGTAACGAGTATGACATCTTAATATCTAATCTAAATCTCACCAAGCTCATTATCCAGCTCCACACACACACACACACACACACACACACACACGAGTCTTCACTAGCTTGATTTCATTTATTTAGCTCAGATTACAGGTTAAACAGTGCAGGACCTCAGAGCTAGAAGCATGAGGATTATATCAACATTTAACTTTTATCTAAAGCTCTGTTCAGACGGGGTTCAGCTAGAGATTTAGGTATTTGATCATTTGGGCTGATTTTCTGAGTTTGTCCAAATCAGCATTTTGTTCCCTCCTCCGCTTCTCTGAGAAAATGACAGCTCTGTAATCATCAGATTTTTTCAGTCCCAGATTAACCCATCTCCCCAAAAACAGGAAGGATAATTCTCTTAACAATTTTAGTTAGGAGAGCATTAGCAGGAGAGAATATATAAGAATCTGAATCAAATCCATCACAAGCGCAGGTGCATGAAAGGGGCTGTTCTAATCACAGCTTTAGGAGAAGTGTATGAGTGTTAATACACACGTCATACAGAGAAACTGATCCTGTCTGAATAGGGCTGTAAAAACATGACTCTGATTAACTTTAACCTCTTCATTAAACTTTCATACACACAACACAACGATGAGATGCGTATTAGCTGAAAAGGACACGCGAGTGTGAGTGGAACAGGATTTTATTTTAGTTTTATTTCAGCAGAACAAACAGATTTTCTAGCGTCTGTGGATGCTAACACTTCTGTTAAAGCCGTGTTGTCAGTACATGCCTTGTATATGTTCAGAAGCTAAACGCACGTGAGATCAGAGCTATGAGCTGCAGAAGCATCATGCTGACATGGCACACATCTGACCAGGAACCGCTGAGGAACTTTACTCTTTATTCTGAACCAACTGTTAGAGTCTGAGGATCCAACTCACATGTGGCACACATCTGCTCTGGGGTTACCTCTGATCCTTCTCCAGCGCTGGACTGTACCTGGGTGTGGATTCCATCACGCAATATCACCTTAACTCTGCGCTGTAATGGGAGTCATATAAACGCTACATGTCTACAGAAACAGGAGAAGCAGCTACACCACAGGAACCAGCCTGTCTTTATCTCACATCTCCCAGCAGCTGGGTTTCTACCTGCTAGATTAGATTAGATTAGATTAGATTAGATTCTATAAACACAGGAAGATGGAAGTGTTGTGGTCTGAAACAGCAGCATAATTAGTGTGCAGGAGAGAAACCTGATCTTCAGCTCATTACACACAGCCTACAGTTAATTATCCAGATAATTAAACCATACTTCAGGATGGGCTTCATTACTCTTAGCACACGGCTTCCTCTTTAGACTCTGTGTTACTCAAAAGCAGAATCAGGCCTTTCAGCCACTAAATATAGAAAATTAAATCCCTACATGCAGAAATCTGCTCTAATTTGTGCTTGAACCAAAATTCAGCCGTTTTTCAGTTCACTGTGTCTGATAACGGAGTTATACACACACACACACACACACACCGTGTTTTATTACACACACAGACTGCTGGGGATCTGCTGTTAGTGCTGTCATTGCTAATAATTTCAATAAAACTCTGTGTGTGTGTGTGTGTGTGTGTGTGTGTGTGTGTGTGCGTGTGCGTGTGCGCGTGTGTGTGTGCTATTAAATATAATCTCCAGACCAGTCAGTCTTCTGTTTTTTTTTGCTAAATTTTAAACTTTTGAACAATAATTTTTCTGCCTGTTTAATGCAACTTTTATTTGATGTCCTACAAAAAATGTAATGCTACAAAACAAAAACACTGAAAATAAGGAGGGACAAATAAAAATCTATATCGAATTTAACTTCCTAATCCAAATGTTATCAAAAATATCGTTGCTATCAGGCAATAGCTCCGAAAAGCACAGTATGGATGTCATATAGTCCTAATAATCCGTCCTGTAATAGAATCTTAATGACGGATACTTTGACAACTAAAGGGTTTAAAACTACAGGGAGACTTTAATTCTGCACTTTTTGAGAATGGTGTCATCATTGATCTGGGTGATGTTTGTCACTTTACTCCAGTGAACTGTATTTATCTGATATTTTTGTTTCTGTTTGATTTGATTGGATTAGTATCTGATGTATGTCTGATGTGTTTATTTCTTACATAGTCAGCAGAATTCCAGCAGTTTTTTTTGCAGTGAAAAGAACAAGTTCACTTTTTTTTTTTTTTTTTTATCTCACCTGAAATGTTAAAGTTCTTATTTGGTTCATTCTATAAACACGCTTGCATTTTTATAAAAAATTACAGTCGCAGTAACTATGAAGGGGTTTATCGTTTTTTCTTCTGCTTCAGTGCCTTCCTGCGCTTGGTGATCATGTCGTACAGCTTGTCCATGCCCTCGTGCAGCCCCTCCCCGATGATGGCGCACGCGGGCTGCACGTGGTAGGCGGCAGAGGGTCCGAGCTCTCGCAGCGCCAGCCTCTTCTCGATGTCGGCGGCGGGCAGGGAGCCGGGTAGGTCCTGCTTGTTGGCGATGATGAGCAGAGGCGCTCCCTGGTTCTCTGCGAGTCGCGCCACCTTATGCAGCTCGGCCTTGGCTTCGTCCAGCCGCTCCGCATCCACAGAGTCCACCACGTACACGATGCCGTCCGTGCAGCGACTGTACGACTTCCAGAGCGGACGCAGCTTCTCCTGACCACCCACGTCCCACACGTGGCAGCTGATCCCCCGTGCGGCGCCGTTGTTCAGCCGTACGCGCTCGGTGTTGAAGCCGATGGTGGGAACCGTGTTCACGAACTCGTTGAACTTCAGGCGATACAGAACCGTGGTCTTTCCTGCGGAGTCCAGCCCCAGCATCACCACGTGCAGCGACTGGAACGGTCCCACTGTGGACAAACCGTTTCCCATGCTGTGTTTATAAAGAGCACGTGGACACACCAGTGAAAGGCCTCAGAGTTTACAGCTGCTTCAGTGTCTGAAGAGACAGAGGAAGACGTAATCTACTCCAAAGACACTGCTGCAGAATCACTGCTCCTGTTTTCTTACATCATTTTGGTATTTTAGTCTCTTTTTTTCATAAAGCTCCTCGTGCTACAAACCTGACAGCAGTCATATTGCCCTGAAGGTGCAGACTGATTGATTGATTGATTTATAAAAATATCAATATGTTTTTAACACATCAGACTGCTTTCTGTATAAAAAGATGGAACAGAGTCGCATTAAAGCTCACCACAGCCGGTGCAGTAGACGCGTCCGCTGTTTCCGAACAGAAATGGAGGTGGACCGTTATTTCTCCCGCATGCACGCGTGATACCGTGCACATCCGGCTCGTCAGTGAGTCTCGCGCACATCCCGCATTCACACCCGCACGCTGTACCCCCGCGGCCGCGTGAGGCTTCATAAATAAATCCTCTGCAGCTGAAACAGGAAGTCCAATATGGAGATCCTACATCATGACGCACCGACAGCGCGCGCGTCTTCAGCGAGGTTAACTGCTCGCGCCCTCAACCTGCGCCTGTTTTGGAGGTTGTCCAGAAACCCCGCCCCTAAGTGATGACGCTTCAATCATTACCTCCTGTGATAAAGCTCTGATTGGACTACAGAATTCTGTGTGCGCGCGCGCGCGTGTGTGTGTGTGTGTGTGTGTGTGTGTGTGTGTGAGAGTGATAAGGTGTTTATTTATCTCTATATGCAGTACACGCATGCGCACAAACGTCTGTTAACGTTCTCCAGTTTTGAATTTAAATTGCGCGTGTTTCTATAGAGACGGATCGTTCCACTGGGCAGGGAATAGGGGAGCACGTGCACGGTCTGGGATCCACTCCAAGCCACGAGGGTCCAGTAATCATAAAAACTGTCCCTTATCACTGGTGTTTATATTTATAAAGGATTTATTCACAGTAACATTCCCAAATGACGTCTTTTCTGAGTTATCTGCTCTCCTGGTCATTTAATACCACGGTTCATCCTCCTAGTGTCCGATTCTCTGACATGAAAGCAGACGATGACTTTAGAATATTGTGACTTTACTAGAATAATATGGAAGTATAAACTTTTTAAAGCAAAGGGATTAGAAATGAGAACATTAGCTGAGTAGCAGTGTAGGGAGCGAGGAGAGCATCTAGGGAATGAGGAAACAAGGCCACTAGGTGGTGGAATGAAGCAAGACGATGGAACTGTGACTCTGCGACTGAAAAGCGAGGACACTCAGGAACCGGGACTTTCTGGAAATCCCAAACTTTACTGCTAGGAAACCAGGACAATGGGGCAGACGGGAACTGGGACACTGAGTAAACTGAAACCCTGTCCACTTACTGGTGTGAAGCCATGTGTGGACTCAGTCAGCACTGACGATGAAGATCAGCTCATCATCATCATCATTCATTTATCATCAGTAAACTTTTTATATTTAATATTGTTTTATTTTGTTAAGGCGGTTTATTTTCAGTAACGCTGCTGAACCTGAACTGTAGATAACTTTACACTGTTTATAATTTATTTTTATGTGTGATCCCTGTAAGACATTTAAACTCATTTGCTTCACTCCTAAAGAAGTACAGCTTTAACAGCAGCAGTTTGAGGATAAACTCTTTAAAAAAGATGCTGAAAGTTTAGTGTAATGTGGGAGTTCAGCCACAAGATGGCAGCGTTGAGGTTCAAGAGCGCTTTATGTATGAACTGTAGATAAGAACCAGGGTGAAATTTCGATTAAGTTAATAAACATAGCAGTGTGTAGTGTTGTCTTCTCACAGATCCAGGGTTCCTGACTTACTCCTCACTTACTCCTGTTACTGTTTAGTTCTCTCCACATGTGGGTTCCTCAGGGGTTCACCAGTTTCCTCAGTGTACAGCTCGGAGGATTGGCTATTAAAGGTGTGAATGTGTGTTTGCTGTGCTGGTGTCCCATCCAGGGTTTATTCCAGCCTCCAGGCCCATCACCCTGACCAGGATTTATACAGTGAATGGATTGAGACACAGTTCCAGCAGTGGAGAGCTAAAAGTGTGTCATTTTCACACACTGCCTTAGAAAGATGAGAATTTATCGTCATTATTAATGTGACTGAGCTTTTATTACACAGAGAACAGCTTTTCTAAGTGCTAGTGATAAAACATCAGAAATGTTTGTGAAATCTTTACGCTCACAGTACGAAGAGACGGAGGAGGAGGAACGAGATCAACAAATAAACACAAGGCAAAGTTCCTGCCATTCTGCTATACATAAAGCCTGAAGGAAACAGGAAGGAAGGAAGGAATGTGTGTGTGTGTGCGTGTGCGTGTGTGTGTGTGTGTGTGTGTGTGTGCGTATGTGCCTCCATTTTGTTCCAGTTGACTGGTAATTAAACCTAAGCTCCGCCCACTCAGAAACATCACCACATGCAACTCACACACACGCAGTTCTGAGAGATTGTTGTGTATAAGGGGGTGTTAAGGACACTCACCAGGAGACAGAGACCTGGAGTGACTGAGATAGGGTCTTATTGAAGGTCTAAAACACACACACACACACACTCACACACACTGTACATGTGTGTGTTACCTGAGGCGTTAATCTAAGCAGCCTTTAGTATTTTTCAGCACCTGCACAATACATCTCTTTGTCTCTCTCTCTTCCTTCCTCGTTTTGCTGACTGTATTCTTCTTGCCAATATCTTCAGTATACTTATTGAGAGTCATTGACTCATTCACTGCCCTGAAAATTTACTTTATTGGTGTTATTAATCAGTTGTGTGTGTGTGTGTGTGTGTGTGTAATTAGTGAATCAGGACTAAGTGCCTCACAAATGATCTACTGAGAGAATTCTTCTGAATCTGCCAGGCAGTGAAATGGCAAAACCTGATTAACTGATTACTGCACTTTAATTAACACACACACACACACACACACACACACACACTATTCTGTCGGTCTCTATCTGAAACAGATAAATGAATGTAATGTAGGAAACTATGGCCTGGTGAGTTCACTCCATTTCACTCTGATGTGTGTGTGTGTGTGTCTGGAGCTGTATGAGGAGGTGTAAGTGTTGATGTTTAAAAGATGATGTTCATCTTCCAGGGTTCTTAAGTTCAGATTGCGGATAAGTTTCTTCAAGTGCCCTCAAGTCGCTGTTGCCAGGGCAACAACTAACTTATGATGTCATTAACACGATGCCCATCACCGCTGAGCGGTGAAAAGGAGAAACTGTTCATGACAGAGGTCAGAAATTTGTTAGTAAAGTGACCGTAGTAAATATTTCAGTGTAAACAGTCGTGGCTTCACGCTGACCATCCTGTAGTGTTTCTCAGGGTTTCCTGTGGTCACTCTCTGAAAATGAGTTTGTTCATGAGTTTCCTTCTCTCTGCTCTGGTCTGAACCACACACACAGATCCTGACACTTCTCCTGGAATAAATTCAGAAACACAAGGTTTCCAAACTGACAGCGCATTTATTTATTTATCAGATTCCAGCACACTGTACAGCAGTCTGATTGGACACCTCCCCTAAACACCTGGCTGAAACTCCGCCCCCTGGGAGATGCTGAATTCCCTACGGCTCCTGCGTCCAGGAGACAGAAATGAGAAGATGGATCAGAGAGGAGACACAGAGACACAGTGTGACTGAGCAGACGAGTGTGAAGTGTGTGGGGATGTAACTACACACTAATACACACAACACACGGTCATTCACTTAACACTAACACCATCAGCAGCGTGTGCAGCACGCTCATCTAAACACTAGCAAGTAGAAACAGAAACATTGAAGTAGAAAAGAAGAAAGAATAAAGGGATAAAAGAAAGATGGATGAATAATACTGCAACTTAACACTTAACACAGATCAGTATTTGGCAATGAAAACACTTTCTCTCCTTCTCCTTCAGGCTACAGTCCATCACTGGCCAGTGTTCTGGGGATCTGGTGCTGCTAAAATGTGTAGTGGTTACTCCAGGAGAGTGTGTGTGTGTTACCCACAATGCACTACATCAGGATTAACACAGATTTAGTTTTTAGTGTCCTTTCTCTAGCAATACAGCTGTGTGATATGTGATACAGCCATGATAGTAATGTTTCCTTTGATTAGATTAGATTAGATTAGATTAGATTAGATTAGATTAGTCTGTGATCCTTGAACAGTTTTGTGTATTTTGTGTAGCAGCTCTGCAGTGTAACGTTAGACGGCACTGGTGCGACACTGGTGTGATCACTAGATACTCCTGCAGTCTTCTTTCTGTGCAGTGATTGAAAGCACACCATCGGATATAAACACACACACAAACACACTCCCAGGAAGCCCCGCCCTCTTCCCATCTCAGGTGTCCTCGACTGGGTGCTCTAGCTTTCTGTCCCAGGACATGGAGAAAGTTCTGGGTTCATTAAGTGTCAGCTCACATGGATATAACAATCAGATAGTGGACATTTTTTCCTTATTCTTGTTTTTGGATGATTAAATCATTTATCGTGATTTTTTTTTATGGAGAGCAGGGGAAAGCACGAGTCTGACCATCACTCACAGTGTACACGTGAAGAGCTTCACAAGCTTCATCGTCCCCACACAAACATTTCATACAGCGGAGAAAACACTGTAAAGAACGCTTTTTAGCATTAGCATTGTAGCGCCAACTATGGGTGGAGTTTCAGTGGTTTAGACAGTAATTGTAGTTAGCAAGTTTGCTGTAAGTAGCCTTTAGCCTCATTCTGACTGAAGAAGGTAAACAAACAAAGAAAAACAGAATTTAACGTCAATTCCAACAACTGATCACTTTTGGAAACGTGACACTGACAGATTCAAAGAGATGCGGAACGTGTAAAGTTCAGACGACTCGCAAATTCTCAGCTAATGCTAGCATTATGGCTAAGTGTCTATCTGGTTCGCTGATTGTCTGTTTGTGCTACTAAAGGAAGAGTTACTAAGAACAAAGCGGCGAGGTGACGGTTCGACACGTGTTAGAAGACATTACATCACGTTTCTTTATCTGCTACTGAAAGAAAATAATTTACAGCTGATTCTAAAAATTGTATAAAAAGTAAATGCGCTAACAAAACCATCAGGAACGGCGAGAGTGAACCAGCGAGAGTGTTTTGGCTTCCGGAGAAGACTCGAGTCGAGACACACACTTCATTAAAATATTTAAACCGCGATGGACAGATATACAGAAGAGGTCAAAGGTCAGCGTGTGAGGAAGGGCACATTGGAAAAACAATCTGCTCACAGGTCCTACTGAGGTAAAACATGCAAATCAGTCCTGAAGCCCCGTCCACCAACAAGTCCTTCTAAACAGGGAGAAGATCGCCGTGTCGCTGCATTCTATATGGCGAAGTCGTCATGAGAGGCGGGGCTGAAGGCGGAGCTCCGCAGCATGTCAAGGCAGTTGACGAGGATGAGAGTTCCTGTGAGATGTTTCCAGCGCTTGGTGATTGGGTTCTTCATGCGGTCCAGACCCAGCTGGAGCTCCTGGATCACGTCACGGTAGCTGTCGCCGATCTGAGCCGCCCACGTCAGCAGGAAGTCGTATGCTGGCTTCCACATGGCCTGTGATTGGACACAGAGAGCGCACTGCTGAACGCTACATTCTAATTGGTCAGAAGGTGTTGATGTTTATAGCTGCTGTAACAGGTTTCTCCACAGTGTATGTAGAACGTATGGAAGTGTGGAAGTGTTTGCTCACCTCTGAGTCCATGACTCCATTTCGGTCTCTGTGTGGAGCTTCGTAGTCATCCATCTGCTGCTTGGACACACGAGCCAGTTTCTCAGCCAGTTCCCTCCAGCGAGGAGCCACTTCCACCGCTGTGGTCAAGAGCACGAAGTCCAGCATGAGACGCACCACCAAACCCTGACAGTCCATCTTCAAAAGAGCCTGCACACACACAGACACACACAGTCAGTAAACAGTGAGGACATGAGGCCATTAACCTTCTGTCTGTCTCCTTTACAGTTTCCGTTCATCTTTCTCTGTTTTTCTCACATTTCTTCTCTCTCTCTCTCTCTCTCTCTCTCTCTCTCTGTGTTTTTTCTACTTCTGTCTCATTTTTTTCTTCGTTCTTTCTTTCTTTCTTTCTTTCTTTCTTTCTTTCTTTCTTTCTTTCTTTCTTTCTTTCTTTCTTTCTTTCTTTCAGTCTCTCTCTCTCTGTCTCCTCTGTGTCTCTCAGTAGACAGCAGGGGTAAATAATTGCATCCTCCATTGCATTGGGGGGGGGGGGTTCAGCCCTGTTTCCTGTCTGCCCACGACACACACACACACACACACACGCACACACAGAACACCATATTTGGAATAAGAATGGGTATGTAGGGATTTACAGGATGAACTAGTAACTTCCCACACCATCGTCTGAAGTAATGGTGTAATGTGTGAGTGTGTGTGTGTTTTACAGGCATAATCAGATTTAGAGTATTAGAATCTTGATACTTTGCTACTGTTTAAATAAAACTATACTGAGATATGATGTCTAAGCTCCTCTTAGATGCAGATTTTTTTCCACTAAACTTTTTTTAATTTAAGATTAAAACACTGCATTAACACAATATATGATGTCACACAATAATATCTATGACTTGGAGACTTTGCATATCTGATATGCAAATGAGCTAACATAACTAAAGCTAGCGATGATCAATGATGGCGGTTGCCATAGTAACGCAACATTAATAGTCTGGCAGGTTGAAGTGAGTCAGTGAGAAAATAAGGATGTAAATCAGGACTCTGTGTTAATGATATTAGGGGCATGTGGGCTGGCACGAGGATGTGGGGGCATTTCCTAATTTGCATACTCATGTATATTCATAGATCGTGGCAATGATAATGAAGAAGATATGGAGATGATGCTCTTTTTAATCATTTGTTGGGAATTGAAATAAATGACTATGCATATTAGAGTCGAATGGATTACAGCGATGTGTTCAATAAGATGCTGAAGAGGAAGAAAAGTGAAATTAAACGTCGGCATTTGTCATCAGTTAGAGGAGCATTAGTCTCATGGAGGAGATGATGTTGAACATGATGGCTGCCTTTACAGCTGAGAAACACGTGTTCAGTGAGAAAGTGATCAGCAGATGGGTCAATGGGAGCAGAGGAGTGGAGGGAATTGCGTTTAGAACAATCGATACTGTATTCATGTACGGAACAGCAGTCAGACAAATCACCACGCTTGGAGACAATCGGTCACTTCAGCTCCTCAAAAAACCATCAGCTCCTGTAATGAGCTGAAGAGCTTTCAGAGCAAGGTCTTTACAGTAACCAGCTAGCAGAGATCTCTTCATGTTTACACGCAAGATAAAAGTAACCGGAATAAAACAGCTCATGTACTGTGATGGAGAAGTTTTATTCAAACACACAAATCCAAAAGAACGTGGTCAGGAAACAGCTGTGTGTGCCAGATGATCAGCAAAAGATGTCCAACAGACACAAAGACAAGAAGCCAAATAACAAACAAACTGAAATCAACACCACGAGAACAAAACCAGAAAGTTAAGTAAGTAAGTAAGTAAGTAAGAGTCACGTGACTGATATTAACCAGGGGTGAGACTTCACAATACTGACCATGTGTGCTGTTTATACTGTGTGTGTGTATTCACAGGTCCAGAGAACTTCAGTGCGTTTTGGTCATGTGACATCAGTGACCCTGAAAGACAGTGACCTGTAACACAGTGACCCTGTAACACAGTAACCCTATAACACAGTGACCCTGTAACACAGTAACCCTATAACACAGTGACCCTGTAACACAGTGACCTGTAACACAGTAACCCTGTAACACAGTGACCTGTAACACAGTGACCCTGTAACACAGTGACCTGTAACACAGTGACCCTGTAACACAGTAACCCTGTAACACAGTGACCTGTAACACAGTAACCCTATAACACAGTGACCCTGTAACACAGTGACCTGTAACACAGTAACCCTATAACACAGTGACCCTGTAACACAGTGACCTGTAACACAGTAACCCTATAACACAGTAACCCTGTAACACAGTGACCTGTAACACAGTAACCCTATAACACAGTGACCCTGTAACACAGTGACCTGTAACACAGTGACCCTGTAACACAGTAACCCTATAACACAGTGACCCTGTAACACAGTGACCTGTAACACAGTGACCTGTAACACAGTAACCCTGTAACACAATAACCCTATAACATAAGGACCTGTAACACAGTGACCTGTAACACAGTAACCCTGTAACACAGTAACCCTGTAACACAATGACCTGTAACATAGTGACCCTGTAACACAGTGACCTGTAACACAATGACCTGTAACATAGTGACCCTGTAACACAGTGACCCTGTAACACAGTAACCCTATAACACAGTAACCCTGTAACACAATGACCTGTAACATAGTGACCCTGTAACACAGTGACCCTGTAACACAGTAACCCTATAACACAGTAACCCTGTAACACAATGACCTGTAACATAGTGACCCTGTAACACAGTAACCCTATAATACAAGGACCTGTAACACAAGGACCTGTAACATAGCGACCCTATAACACAGTGACCCTGTAACACAGTAACCCTATAACACAGTGACCTGTAACACAATGACCTGTAACACAGTAACCCTGTAACACAGTAACCCTGTAACACAGTAACCCTGTAACACAGTAACCCTGTAACACAATGACCTGTAACATAGTGACCCTGTAACACAGTGACCCTGTAACACAGTAACCCTATAACACAGTAACCCTGTAACACAATGACCTGTAACATAGTGACCCTGTAACACAGTAACCCTATAATACAAGGACCTGTAACACAAGGACCTGTAACATAGCGACCCTATAACACAGTGACCCTGTAACACAGTAACCCTATAACACAGTGACCTGTAACATAGTGACCTGTAACACAGTGACCCTGTAACACAGTAACCCTGTAACACAATGACCTGTAACATAGTGACCCTATAACACAGTGACCCTGTAACACAATAACCCTGTAACACAATGACCTGTAACATAGTGACCCTATAACACAGTGACCCTGTAACACAGTAACCCTGTAACACAATGACCTGTAACATAGTGACCCTATAACACAGTGACCCTGTAACACAGTAACCCTGTAACACAATGACCTGTAACATAGTGACCCTATAACACAGTGACCCTGTAACACAGTAACCCTGTAACACAATGACCTGTAACATAGTGACCCTGTAACACAGTAACCCTATAACACAGTAACCCTGTAACACAATGACCTGTAACATAGTGACCCTATAACACAGTAACCCTGTAACACAAGGACCTGTAACATAGTGACCCTGTAACACAGTGACCCTGTAACACAGTGACTTGTAACACAGTGACCCTATAACACAGTGACCCTGTAACACAATGACCTGTAACATAGTGACCCTGTAACACAGTGACCCTATAACACAGTAACCCTGTAACACAAGGACCTGTAACATAGTGACCCTGTAACACAGTGACCCTGTAACACAATGACTTGTAACACAGTGACCTTTAACACAGTGACCCTGTAACACAGTAACCCTAACACAGTAACCCTGTAACACAGTGACCTGTAACACAGTGACCTGTAACACAGTAACCCTGTAACACAGTGACCTGTAACACAGTAACCCTATAACACAGTGACCTGTAACACAGTGACCTGTAACACAGTGACCCTGTAACACAGTAACCCTGTAACACAAGGACCTGTAACATAGTGACCCTGTAACACAGTAACCCTGTAACACAGTGACCTGTAACACAGTGACCCTGTAACACAATGACCTGTAACACAGTGACCTTTAAAACACAGTGACCCTGTAACACAGTAACCCTGTAACACAGTGACCCTGTAACACAATGACCTGTAACACAGTGACCTTTAAAACACAGTAACCCTATAACACAGTAACCTGTAACACAGTGACCTGTAACACAGTGACCCTGTAACACAGTAACCCTATAACACAGTAACCCTGTAACACAGTGACCCTGTAACACAGTGACCTGTAACACAGTGACCTGTAACACAGTGACCCTGTAACACAGTAACCCTGTAACACAGTGACCTCTAACACAGTAACCCTGTAACACAGTGACCTGTAACACAGTAACCCTATAACACAGTGACCCTATAACACAGTAACCCTGTAACACAGTGACCTGTAACACAGTGACCCTGTAACACAGTGACCTGTAACACAGTGACCTGTAACACAGTGACCCTATAACACAGTGACCTGTAACACAGTGACCCTGTAACACAGTAACCCTATAACACAGTGACCTGTAACACAGTGACCTGTAACACAGTGACCCTGTAACACAGTAACCCTATAACACAGTAACCCTGTAACACAGTAACCCTGTAACACAGTGACCTGTAACATAGTGACCCTGTAACACAGTAACCCTGTAACACAGTAACCCTGTAACACAGTAACCCTATAACACAGTAACCCTGTAACACAGTAACCCTGTAACACAAGGACCTGTAACATAGTGATCCTGTAACACAGTGACCCTGTAACACAATGACCTGTAACACAGTGACCTTTAAAACACAGTGACCCTGTAACACAGTAACCCTGTAACACAATGACCTGTAACACAGTGACCCTGTAACACAGTGACCTGTAACACAGTGACCCTGTAACACAGTAACCCTATAACACAGTGACCCTGTAACACAGTGACCTTTAACACAGTAACCCTGTAACACAGTAACCCTGTAACACAGTGACCCTGTAACACAATGACCTGTAACACAGTGACCTTTAAAACACAGTAACCCTATAACACAGTAACCTGTAACACAGTGACCTGTAACACAGTGACCCTGTAACACAGTAACCCTATAACACAGTAACCCTGTAACACAGTGACCCTGTAACACAGTGACCTGTAATACAGTGACCTGTAACACAGTGACCTGTAACACAGTGACCCTGTAACACAGTAACCCTGTAACACAGTGACCTCTAACACAGTAACCCTGTAACACAGTGACCTGTAACACAGTAACCCTATAACACAGTGACCCTATAACACAGTAACCCTGTAACACAGTGACCTGTAACACAGTGACCCTGTAACACAGTGACCTGTAACACAGTGACCTGTAACACAGTGACCCTATAACACAGTGACCTGTAACACAGTGACCCTGTAACACAGTAACCCTATAACACAGTGACCTGTAACACAGTGACCTGTAACACAGTGACCCTGTAACACAGTAACCCTATAACACAGTAACCCTGTAACACAGTAACCCTGTAACACAGTGACCTGTAACATAGTGACCCTGTAACACAGTAACCCTGTAACACAGTAACCCTGTAACACAGTAACCCTATAACACAGTAACCCTGTAACACAGTAACCCTGTAACACAAGGACCTGTAACATAGTGATCCTGTAACACAGTGACCCTGTAACACAATGACCTGTAACACAGTGACCTTTAAAACACAGTGACCCTGTAACACAGTAACCCTGTAACACAATGACCTGTAACACAGTGACCCTGTAACACAGTGACCTGTAACACAGTGACCCTGTAACACAGTAACCCTATAACACAGTGACCCTGTAACACAAGGACCTGTAACATAGTGACCCTGTAACACAGTGACCCTGTAACACAATGACCTGTAACACAGTGACCCTGTAACACAGTGACCTGTAACACAGTGACCCTGTAACACAGTAACCCTGTAACACAGTAACCCTGTAACACAAGGACCTGTAACATAGTGACCCTGTAACACAGTGACCCTGTAACACAATGACCTGTAACACAGTGACCTTTAAAACACAGTGACCCTGTAACACAATAACCCTATAACACAGTGACCTGTAACACAGTAACTCTGTAACACAGTGACCTGTAACACAGTAACCCTGTAACACAGTAACCCTGTAACACAAGGACCTGTAACATAGTGACCCTGTAACACAGTGACCCTGTAACACAGTGACCTGTAACACAGTGACCTGTAACACAGTAACCCTATAACACAGTGACCTGTAACACAGTGACCTGTAACACAGTGACCCTGTAACACAGTAACCCTGTAACACAAGGACCTGTAACATAGTGACCCTGTAACACAGTAACCCTGTAACACAGTGACCTGTAACACAGTGACCCTGTAACACAATGACCTGTAACACAGTGACCTTTAAAACACAGTGACCCTGTAACACAGTAACCCTGTAACACAGTGACCCTGTAACACAATGACCTGTAACACAGTGACCTTTAAAACACAGTAACCCTATAACACAGTAACCTGTAACACAGTGACCTGTAACACAGTGACCCTGTAACACAGTAACCCTATAACACAGTGACCCTGTAACACAGTAACCCTGTAACACAGTGACCTGTAACACAGTGACCTGTAACACAGTGACCTGTAACACAGTGACCCTGTAACACAGTAACCCTGTAACACAGTGACCTCTAACACAGTAACCCTGTAACACAGTGACCTGTAACACAGTAACCCTATAACACAGTGACCCTATAACACAGTAACCCTGTAACACAGTGACCTGTAACACAGTGACCCTGTAACACAGTGACCTGTAACACAGTGACCTGTAACACAGTGACCCTATAACACAGTGACCTGTAACACAGTGACCCTGTAACACAGTAACCCTATAACACAGTGACCTGTAACACAGTGACCTGTAACACAGTGACCCTGTAACACAGTAACCCTATAACACAGTAACCCTGTAACACAGTAACCCTGTAACACAGTGACCTGTAACATAGTGACCCTGTAACACAGTAACCCTGTAACACAGTAACCCTGTAACACAGTAACCCTATAACACAGTAACCCTGTAACACAGTAACCCTGTAACACAAGGACCTGTAACATAGTGATCCTGTAACACAGTGACCCTGTAACACAATGACCTGTAACACAGTGACCTTTAAAACACAGTGACCCTGTAACACAGTAACCCTGTAACACAATGACCTGTAACACAGTGACCCTGTAACACAGTGACCTGTAACACAGTGACCCTGTAACACAGTGACCCTGTAACACAGTAACCCTATAACACAGTGACCCTGTAACACAGTGACCTTTAACACAGTAACCCTGTAACACAGTAACCCTGTAACACAGTAACCCTGTAACACAAGGACCTGTAACATAGTGACCCTGTAACACAGTGACCCTGTAACACAATGACCTGTAACACAGTGACCTTTAAAACACAGTGACCCTGTAACACAATAACCCTATAACACAGTGACCTGTAACACAGTAACTCTGTAACACAGTGACCTGTAACACAGTAACCCTGTAACACAGTAACCCTGTAACACAAGGACCTGTAACATAGTGACCCTGTAACACAGTGACCCTGTAACACAATGACCTGTAACACAGTGACCTTTAAAACACAGTGACCCTGTAACACAATAACCCTATAACACAGTGACCTGTAACACAGTAACTCTGTAACACAGTGACCTGTAACACAGTGACCCTGTAACACAGTAACTCTGTAACACAGTAACCCTGTCACACAAGGACCTGTAACATCAGAAGCAGAATCTATTAGAGTTGTGATGGATAATGTGTGTAGTTTTTTCTTGTAATCAGAGTGTCCTTTTTCTTGAATGTCAGCGATCTGAACCCATGACTTCATCTTCATTCTGCGTCTCTCTGTCACGCTGTGATAGGAATCATTTCAAACAAAAGCAGCGGGATTTAAAAAGCTGTACCAGACTCACACGTTTCTCATTTTACGCTAAGGTTAATACAAAGCCTCCATAATTACAATGATTACAGCTCTGTGTCTGGAATTATTCACGGTTTGTTGTCTGGATTTCAATAAAACAATAAATGTTTACTGGTGGAGTTATGAGCTGGCCTGATCCTGCTCGTGGTCAATATCTGGCTGTGTGATTGGAAGAATAATCATCACCTACAAACCGCAAAGAAGAGTAAGAGGTGATTTCTCACAATAACATCGTCAGTTTAATGCAGGAAGAAACTATCAGTTCACATCAAATACAATTCCCTCTGTCTCTGAATGATTCTTCTCCTTCCTCACACACACACACACACACAGAGTTTAATTTGCTTTAATTCCCAGGATGAGCAATTGCTTTCTTCTCTGTCGGCTAATGGTGTGTTTGGGTCTGGGCCAGACGAGAGAGCTGGAGCTTTGAGAGGATTGAGAGCAGCTTCAGCAGAAGCCTGAGGGTGAGCCGAGGGCCAGAGTTTGAGATGCAGAGCCACTAACATCACAACCAAACAATGTGATTTTATACACTGAGAGCTGTATTCAGAGTGCACAGAGAGGGTTTAATACTGAAATGACACACACCAGAACTCAGACGTCACTACACACTGAAGCTCTGTTCAGAAGTTACCTTAGAGTTACACATGCAGGGGGCGGAGTCTGTCTAAAGGGAAGATTTTCTGGATAAAGTGCTGAATGAAATTAAGGTTTGTGTGTAAGTGTAGCAGATGAGTGTTGGGTCAGATTATCCTTCACACCATCGACATGTTTCTTTACAGCCGAGTGCAAAAAAGTCTTCAGTCTGTATTTTCTATCCCTGATCTATTTCTGATTAAAGGTGAGTGTGTGTTTAAAGCTGAGTGATTACAGCTAGAAGTGTGATCTTCACACAGGTGATGGTAATAATGTGAATGTGGAATGAAGCAGCTGCAGAACCCGACTCTGAACACCAGAACACTTGCACACTGATGGAACTTTTAAGAGTAGTGCTAGGTAAAGCTCAATGAATCCTGCAGTAGATTTGTGTTTATGCCACTGGCTCTGTTTCACTGTGGAGGAAGTTCACTAGCTAGCTCAGTTTGTTCTCCTTAGATGAAGTCTGGTCTGTTTGTTCGGCGGTATAATGAAGGTTAATTTGACTTTGCGTGGTCCTCTCAGAAGTCAGTTGTGTAATTTAGTTTACTGGAAGAACACAATGTGAACGCACTATAACTGTGATTGGTTATTATCCATTACTGTAATGCGGCTACTAAGTGCTGCTGTAATGAGCCTTTCTGAATGGGCTTTTTATAATTCACTCTGGCACAAACCAGCACTCTAATCACTTTTCTCTGGCCTTGTATACACAAAGTGTTACGTTTTATATATAGCAGAGATAGTTTGGAAACTGTGCCTCAGCTCTGGTCACTCACAAACAGTTACATTTCATTCATTAGAAAATCAGTTCAAAGTGAAATAAAATATAAATCCCTGACTACAGTATAATAACTAAAATCTATAAAAAGCTGTGTGGGCGTGTCAGATGACATCATGACTGACAGCACCTGATTTTACAGATTTACTGATTTTGTCGTTTGATTTTACAGTAAAATGTGGATGGTGTGTTGTGTGTGTGTGTGTTTTTGTGCACGGTTCTAGAGGAAAGTAAAGGACTGTTCTGTGTATTCGTTGGGGGTGTGGCATGGTGTATCTCGAACGCTAGTGGCTGCTGTGTAAACCACACTATAACAAGCAGATAACATGACATCACTCAGACTTCCTGTTTCAGAAGGAAACCTCCAGAACCAGCTCTCAGCTCAGAGGCCATTTCATGAGGACGAAGTGATAATGAAGAAGTAAATGAATTAGGACGACAGTGACAGGCTGCAGGACACGCCTTCGCTCATCGTGCAGATTTGTGTAGATGGTGTGTGTGTGTGTGTGTGTGTGTGTGACAGAGCTGTGTGTGATGTCTGGAGAGGACGCATGATTCAGCAGAGAAGATGTGGAGGAAGAGTGTCACTACTTTTCTTTTCTGTTATTCACACTCATTGTGATACGCTTCATCATGCTAGAACTCTTATAAAATTCAGCGAAATAATCAACCATAACAAAACTAATAATAACAGGCTACAGAAGCACATGCTGCATTGAGGAATGCAATATGCCATGTTTATAACGCCCTATAACACTTTGACCTCCAGCCAGAAAGACCGCCCACTGTAAATAATGAAGCGTTTGCACTCTTTAATCATTAAAATGAAATAATCGAGTGCACAGAAGATTCTGGAGAAATGAAAGTAAAATAATCGGCAGGTTCAGATGTCATAAATACTCGTCTGTTTCTCGCTGTAATAAACGCAACACGCTGACTAATTAGAGACGCGTGAATGCAGTGTAGAGACGGCAAATCACTGGCTGGTAGGATTCAGAGCTGCAGTCACGGATTTGTTCCTGTATAAGATGTGAAAGTGGTTGATGAATATTTGATGTAAAATGCTGTTTAAACGCTCAGTGCCTGGGAGGAGACGGGCGTATTAACCGCTCTCATCAGAGTGAGAGATGAGGTCTTTCAGGATCACATTTCACCTTCAGGATCCAGCTCACCTGTTACTCTCACACACTTCATTAAAGGGCTTGAAAAAAGTGAAACGTCCAGACGCAGACAGTTAGCTGTGGTGTGTTGGGGATCTGCAGCTCAGGAGCTATGAGGCTCAGGGGTAAATCAGGTCAGGGGGTAAATCAGGGTGTGTGCACTTTGTCTATTGCAGCTTGGTTGAAGATGAAGAATAAAGTGAAACGGATAAAACCAGCCAGAAAAAGGAAGGAAAATATTCCTCAAAATTCCACTGGCATGTGCAGAACACGTTCTGACTGTTTGTTAGGCAGCTGAAATATTTCATTTTGTTTTTATTCACGCTGTGTTCATCAGATCTGATACGCTGTGTGTTTAGGAGATGGTTTTAGATTCCTTATCAGTCTGGTGCTGAGGAAATAACTCCATACATTTTTAAAAGCAGGTTATTAAAATGTGAAGATGTGAAAACAGCCTTCGGCATGACAAGTCAGCAAGTGCTCCCTCATCCACCTCATCCTGAAACTCTTTCCCTCTCTCTCTCTCTCTCTCTCTCCCTTCCTTTCATCACACAACCTGGAGGTTGTGATCTCTGCTGGAATTCAATCTGAACATCTCCTGACATTCCTCCTGAGCTGCTGAACCCCACACGATTGTTCTAGAAGGGAACGACAGGAATTCAGTTCCTTAATGAAGCTGTGGGATTAGTATGCAGGAGGTCGAGAGCAGGCTGGACCACCTGCGTGGTGTGTGAGTGCACTTACAGAGCTGGAATGCTGAATCAGGAGTCTCACTAATGCAGATATTAATAGTCCAACAACCTGGTCTGAGTCCAGAAATGACCCAAGCTCCATAAACTCCAGCTCCACTGCAGCGATGAACACGTTTTGTATTGAAATGCAGTCAATATGGAGGAGGAGTAATTCTGTCCTCGGCTTTATGTTGTTCTCATAACATGTCTTATACATCATGGAGCTGTTTTTATTAATTCCCCCGCACTGCCATGCTGCTCAGCTTATTAACGCGTGGCTCTCAGTAGATGATTAATGTTCGGCTCTTTGGTCTTTCGGCACATAACAAGAACGTGATAAACACTCACGGTGTGCAAGCTTTTATGGAAAAGTCTATTTTGTTTCATTTTGTTTTTTGTCACGTATGCGAGGATTTACATAATAAATATTGCCTTTCATTTCCAGCACCAGCGTGTGTGTGTTTAAGTGGTGGATTAATCCTATGAAAGCGTGATGTCTGTAGACTCGGTTATCACACTGTGACACTTTCCAGACGTGTGTGTCGGTCACAGCGACTCCACGGCCCTCTTTACTGACTGTGTGTCAAATCCAAACAGACTTCAATCCCTCAGGAAGCGTCTGTGCTAAAGGCCAGATGGAGAGACGCACCTCAGACCTGCACATCTGAAGCACTTTATTAGCATGTGAAAGCGATTGTGAGTGCACGCTGACCACCGACTCCATCCCGCACAGACTCTGCTCTCCGGCTAGGCAGCGGATAGAAAGCAATTCCGCTCGGTGCGGGCCATCCCCCAATCACTCAGCGCTCCATTACAGCCAGATGAATAGGAGGTGAGGCGGAGGAAATGATGGACGCTGGGCCAAATGGGATTGCAGGGCCGTTTCATTCCATGAGCCTGAGCGTGAGCGTCAGCGCGTTTCCCCCTGACAGGCTGAGTGATGGGTGGAATTGACCCACGTGCTCAGGAGCTCAGAACGTGTTTATCTCCTCACACACTTCACACGCGTCTGCATTCTGCAGTGTGAGGACGAGAAAAATACAGAAAATACAGGCAAACAGCAGGAGCTGAGACACAATGGGGGTGAGACAAACACTTTGGTGAGACACACTGGGGGTGAGACACAAACACTTTGGTGAGACACACTAGGGTGAGACACACTGTGGCTGACACAAAGACTGGGAGTGAGACACAGTGGGGCTGAGAAACAAACACTGGGAGTGAGGCACTGGGGTGAGACACACTGGAGTGAGACACACTGGGGGTGAGACACAAAGACTGGGAGTGAGACACACTGGGGGTGAGACACACTGTGGCTGACACAAAGACTGGGAGTGAGGCACTGGGGTGAGACACACTGGAGTGAGACACACTGGAGGTGAGACACAAAGACTGGGAGTGAGACACACTGGGGGTGAGACACTGTGGCTGACACAAAGACTGGGAGTGAGACACACTGGGGGTGAGACACTGTGGCTGACACAAAGACTGGGAGTGAGACACACTGGGGTGAGACACACTGGGTCCCATGAGTAAAAGCTGCGGTGTTTTAAGTAGTGTGTTTGTGTTGCCAGGAAACCCACTAGGATAAAAGTTAAGTGTGTTACTGTTTTTCTTTTCAAGCTGAGTGTGTTCTGTCTCTCATCAACTGTCTGTTGTGTGTGTTTGAGTGTGTTTGTGTGTGTTTGAGTGTGTTTGTGTGTGTTTGTGTGTGTTTGTGTGTGTTTGAGTGTGTTTGTGTGTGTTTGAGTGTGTTTGTGTGTGTTTGAGTGTGTTTGTGTGTGTTTGTGTGTGTTTGCGTGTGTTTGCGTGTGTTTGCGTGTGTTTGTGTGTGTTTGCGTGTGTTTGAGTGTGTTTGCGTGTGTTTGCGTGTGTTTGAGTGTGTTTGCGTGTGTTTGAGTGTGTTTGAGTGTGTTTGTGTGTGTTTGCGTGTGTTTGAGTGTGTTTGCGTGTGTTTGTGTGTGTTTGAGTGTGTTTGCGTGTGTTTCTGTGTGTTTGTATGTGTTTGCGTGTGTTTCTGTGTGTTTGTATGTGTTTGCGTGTGTTTGTATGTGTTTGCGTGTGTTTCTGTGTGTTTGTATGTGTTTGCGTGTGTTTCTGTGTGTTTGTATGTGTTTGCGTGTGTTTCTGTGTGTTTGTATGTGTTTGCGTGTGTTTCTGTGTGTTTGTATGTGTTTGCGTGTGTTTCTGTGTGTTTGCGTGTGTTTGTGTGTGTTTGAGTGTGTTTGTGTGTGTTTGTGTGTGTTTGAGTGTGTTTGAGTGTGTTTGTGTGTGTTTGAGTGTGTTTGTGTGTGTTTGTGTGTGTTTGCGTGTGTTTGAGTGTGTTTGTGTGTGTTTGAGTGTGTTTGTGTGTGTTTGAGTGTGTTTGCGTGTGTTTGTGTGTGTTTGCGTGTGTTGTTAGCACAATGTTCCCCTGGAAGGCAGCATTAGTGTAAGAGAGCTCTCGAGGTCATTAAAAGCCATATTAATAGCTCAGTGGACCGCAGCAGAGCTGAGTGTTCTACCTGCTGTCCAGACATGGCTCTGTTCTTGGCATGAGCTAACTAACAATGTGACCTTACAGCAGTCCTGGCTAGCTCAGCTAGCTCGTTAGCTTGGTTATAGAGCAGTTAAAGTGCAGCCGGGTGAGAGAGTGGGAGCGAGGAAGGCATACAGAGACATAATTTATCCCGATTCTGATGTCAGATCACCTCACTCGCTTCCATACAAAATGATTTGTGCTGTTTATTGCACATGCTGACAGGTTTCCATTAAAAAGACATCTGTGCATGTATAAAATCAGCACCTGCGCTTCCTCCAGCGTTAGCGTCCGGGAGGGGGTGTTAGCGGCACTCGCTCGCTCGAGCACGGGATGATGCTGAGCCGTTTATCCGCCAGCTGTGTGACTCTATCTCTCACACCATGGAGTCAAGTGACGGCTGAGCATCACCTGCACCGCTCACATAAATTATACCTGACGCTTAAGAGCCTTCACTCCGCCGGCGTGAGCTGCCGACATCAACAACCACCACACAATGCTGCGGCAAGCGCATGACAGATTACTGCACTGAAAAGCACATCACTCTGACGTCCTGCGTGGAATGTTCTGGAGCTTTACTCTCTGTGGAAGAAAGGCCTATGTCATGCTAAGTACAGAAAAACATTTTTGGGTCCAGTAAACTAAATTACACAACTGACTTCTAACAGTCAAAATTATGGACCTTCATTATGCTGCTGTCCAAACAGACCAGACTTCATCTGAGGAGCACAAACAGAGTTAGCTAGTGAACATCCTCTACAATGAAACACAGAGCCAGTGACTTCTTCATCTTCTCCTGTCAGATGCAAGCTCTCCAGTGGACATGATTGGATTTTCACGCTGATTAGTGTGTTATTTAATTGTGTGAGTAAAATGAGAGCGTGAGAAGGTCAGTGAGATGAACAGTAAGCTGCCAGGCAGGAGGTACAATCTCAGCTGTAATAACCTCATAAGGAGTCTGTGTGCAGAGAACGGCATGTTCATCACCATCACCTCAGGCCAGGAGTCAAGCGTGACGGTGTGTATATCTCCACACTAACCACGTCTGGGAAACAGCCTGGCCTGAAAACCTACTCCAGCTCAGGTGGTTAGATTTCTAAAGCAGTTGCAGAAAATGGCACGTTTCCTGCCACACCCAGGCTGTGAGATGAGTCTCAGAGACACCGGAGACACCACATGAAGGCGCGTTGCTAAAATAGTGGCATTCAAACCCTAAACAGGGGCTTTTGCAGCACCTAAACATTTAATCTGTTGGTCCTTTGCTGCATTGTTTACACCATCAACCTGGAACACAACGAGTTCAACAACCGAGGGGGAAAGTAAACACTAAGCAGTCTGGTGACTTTGAAAGTGTTAAGCACCTGTAAGCAAGGATGGCTAATTGAACTGGGCAGCATAAGTCTCCCTGCTAATACACACACACACACACACACCAGCAATGTACAGCTCAGTGCAGACAGACTGAAAAGTCTTCGCTTATCACACAGATTTTATTGCTATTAAATCTCAAATTAATCTGTTTTCTCTAATTGATTTTTGATGATTTGTGATCTTTACTCATACTAACCATTTTGTAATCACTTAACACAATCACTTTGTAAACACAAACACAATCATTAAACGTGTAAGCAGAAGGCTGAGAGAGTGCTTGAGAGTCCTGATCTTAGGCTGTGTGTGCATGTTTGGTGAACTGAGCGCTGTGATTGGTCAAAAAGTTCCATGTTACTGTGGAGATCATATTAAATTATTTACTTGACTAGCAATAAACACCCATAACACGCACACACACACAAACACAAACACAGTTAAAAAATTCTTTTCATGATAACTGCTTTAGTGCTATGAACAAGTGGTTACTATAGCAACAATATCATATCAGAGCGAGTGCACTAATATAAACCTGTGCTACTGTCAGAGCTGATGTTCTAGAAAATTAATCAACACCTTCTGACCAGTGCAGCGCTGTGGAGTAAGACCTTTACCTACTGTCATTTCTGGTTGATTGACAGGTTGGTGAAGTCACAGCTCCATGTTACACACGTCTGTAGAAAATGGATCATGGATGGATTTCACGATGTCACTGCTTAAAGACATGAGAATGAAGAGAAGTGCACTAGAAAGAAGGTGATAGTCATAATGCAAACACTGTGCAGCAGTGAGGGGAAGCGGGGCATTTTCGTCTGCCAGACTGCTTTCCCAGAGTAGATGGACATTAAAGGAGGGCAGCAGGGGGTACAGAGTTGTGGATAATTGTCAGGCCAAGTCACTGAGATGGAGACCACACACAATTACTCAGGTGTTTCCTCTGCTCTCCTCAGACGAGCCGGAGCACACGAAAACAACAACAAAAAGAAAGCGCACACACTTCTGCACGCCCCACGGCAGGCCTGTGAACCCTGCTGACCTGCTGCTGACCACTCGGGAATGGGTTTATTTCAACAATACATGCTGTAATGATCTTTCAGATTGGAGGCACTTGCTGCTCCTGGGATCATAAAGCAGTTCTGGTGACGGAGGTCAGAAGTGACCACCTACCTGCTGTCTGGACTTCCAGTCTTTCAGGCTCCTGGTGATCCTCTGAGCTCACTGCACAGAACCCTCATTCATTTTATCAAACTGTGTTCATTTCTCATCCCAAGACCCCAGTGACTGACCTGTAATGACCACAGTTTATCAGTGTATGGTTGTTTAATGCCATGCTGTAGTCCATGATGAGGAGCAGCTTCTGTTTCTCACCATGCTTCTGATTGGTCAGGAGGTGTAACTGTGTTGTGTAACAGCAGCTCTGACAGTTACACAGAATAAATAAACGACTATTGACAAATAGCTGTGGTGTCAGAGGAAGAAACACTCTGGGCCATGCAGTTAGAGGAAAGTAATCAGCTGTGTACAGTGCTGATTTGTAAACCCTGAGTGGAGTGAGGCGTTCCTGCTTTTCTGTCTGCACAGCAGCTTCTTCACCTCACACTGCAGCTGACTCAACAAACCTGCTGGAATTCTGTCTCGCTGGTAGAACAGAAATAAGCTGGTGTGAAGCAGGGTGAGGTCATCAGTACGCGCTGAAACGCTGCTCTTACACTGATTCGCTCACCATAAACTTAGGAGCTGCAGCCAACTCATTTAAGTGAGCGTGTAAATGGTCTCTGCAGTGCTGCAGTTCCTCATTCTGGAGGCCCTTTTTACACCACACTTGTGCAGAGAACAGGATTATGGGATTGCCTTTGCTCAGGGAGGATATTTAAATGATATTTAAAAGATATCACTGCTTTACATCTGCCTTCTAAATGCAAAAAACCCTGCTCTCTAGCACTGATTACATCAACAATATCAACACTGTGGGCACTAGGGATGCCACAATACTCAATATTGAAGTGTTTGGTACGACCTCCACGGTTCTATACGCGTGTGAACCACGTTTTTTGTGAACGTTTCTGAACTTCCTGTTTGTGTTTATTACTCTCTGAACTTCCTGTTTGTGTTTATTACTCTCTGAACTTCCTGTTTGTGTTTATTACTCTCTGAACTTCCTGTTTGTGTTTATTACTCTCTGAACTTCCTGTTTGTGTTTATTACTCTCTGAACTTCCTGTTTGTGTTTATTACTCTATGAACTTCCTGTTTGTGTTTATTACTCTCTGAACTTCCTGTTTGTGTTTATTACTCTCTGAACTTCCTGTTTGTGTTTATTACTCTCTGAACTTCCTGTTTGTGTTTATTACTCTCTGAACTTCCTGTTTGTGTTTGCCTGTACTGCATGTCTACGCGCTGAGACAGACACGCCTTCCCGCGAGTAAATATCCAATCAGTGAGCGCTAAAGTTAGGGGCGGTGACCATGCTTGTGATGCTGGTGTCAGATTTGACTCTAACCCTGGAGAGCGGTGAAGTGAGACAGAAACACGAGGAAGCAGCTCCGTCTCTCAGATCTGTGGTGTGGGGACATTTCAGATTCGTTGTTCACTATGATGCCGATGAAACAAAAACACTAAACAAAAACATGTCTGTGTTTAAGCGCTGTTCCACACGAGTTACATACTGACATGGAAATACTTCAACATGACCACACACCTGCAGCTCCATCACCCAGAGATATCACTGTGTGGAAGCAGGAGGGCAGAGCAGGGAACACAGGAACCCAAAAAACCACAGTCCCCTGTCTGATTCCTTCCAGCATTCAGACCCAACTGGTTCAGAGAGACATAAAAAAAAACCAAATGCAGTAGGGGTGTTTATTGCTAAAGATTTGCAGCCGTTTTCAGTGATCAGTGATGTGGGCTTTCGGCAACTTATAAAAGTGCTCGAACTGCAATACACACTACTGTCATGTCCTTTTTTTTAGGCACCGAGGTAATTCACGACCTCTACAAAAAGACACGCAAAAAAATCGAAGACTAATTGGCTAAAGCACAAAGCCTTGCTCTAATAACAGAGAGTTGGACCTCGAGGGCAACAATGAGTTATCTCACCCTGACTGGTCATTACAGAGAGGATTTGATTTTTGCATTTAAGTAAAATAAAGAGAATTGCAACTAAAACCAATTTTTTTCTTAGTAACACTTACTGTTCCTCTCACCTAAGCAAAGAATAATGGAAAAAAAAACTTTCATTTGCCAAGCCATCCGAACCGAACCGAACCGAAAACCGTGGTTAAAAAACCGCAGTACGTATTGAACCGTGGGTTAACTGTATTGTTGCTTCCCTACTGGACACTGAATCTCACTTGTTCCTGGTGTGCTGTGTATCAGCACATGTTGTCGCCCGGCTCTCAATGGACTTGTATAAAATAATCTCACTACTTTCAGACTTTGCTTTCATTTCACATGTTCTCAGAGCTCTGTGACCTTAAACTAACTGAACCCCGTGATTAATCCTGAAGGAGAATGAGTGATGGTTGATCATGTTATGAAGTTGTCTGTTGTGTACAGACAGATGTATTCAAATATGTATAACATCTGGTTAAAGGGCATCAGACCTTTGTAGTTAATCTCTGATGCGATATAATCCTGATTCCCAACACCCTGGAGACAAGCCGATGAAAAACAGAGCCAGAATTTGACCCGAGTGCAGAGCTGAGAATTAATTAGATGATTAAACTAAACCGGTGGAAATAAACCATCCAAAACTGCACCAGATCATCACCTCCCAGAGGACTAGTGAGCACCATCCCGACATCTAAACACAGAGAATCAAAGAGCTTGTGCGCTGTTCATGAACCCTGACGGAATCGAGTAAAGCAACCACCTCGCATGAATCTGGCCACACTCTTAAAGAGGGTTTCTTTATAAATGTCTTCACTAGTGCATCACTAGTTCCAGGTCATCAGGTGAAGAGACGTAGAACTCTAAATGAAGCACGTTTGCCATCGTCACCTCTAATTATTCTCCATCTCTATAATCTCCTGACACAAAGACTGCCCATGTTATTAGAGATGCTAATAATGACGCCATCAGCACAGGACAGAGACTAATGCATGTCATTCAGAGGGTATGAGCTGAAATTTAAAAGTCAATTTATTCCTGCAAAACATTAGCACTGGAACATAGAACTGGAAGAATAATGGCTTTGTCTGGTCATGATAAATGTGATCACGCAGAAACCACGACACGCCGTGGATGATGGAGCTGCTTTCACACGCGCGACTATCACATAACTTCTCCCAGACTGACGAATTATTGACGAGGTGTTGTCTCGCCGCACTGTGCCACAGCGCATGGAGCTCAACCGGTCAGAGCAAGCGCTTTTAAATCAGTTACAGGCTGTCACACACACACACACACACACACACACGCACACACACACAGAGCAGGGTGAGTAAAGTTTCCTGTTATGTGATTTCCTTATGGAGGCAGTGAGACAGCATCTCAGACAGTGTTGGATGAAAAGGAAAGTTAACATCACCACTGGGGTTAATTATGTGATATTAGGCACAGAAAGATTACCGCTCTTGTAGCAGATCAAAGACACATGCTAACCGTGATTTCATTGCATTTGAGTTTATAGCTATAGACCCGCGGATCCTGAAGAGGAATACTGACTTTGTGATCCAGTTCAATACAGAGAGAAGGTTTTCACAAAAGCCTTTTACTGACTCTTACTGATGGAGAAGCCACAATGGTGTAAAGAAGGAACTGTGTTCTTGTTGAAGTCTGAAGTGGCACGATTCCACTACAACACCTCTGAAAAAGCAGCTGATTGGAAAATGTTGGAATTGTCAGTGGTTGGAAAAGGGAATAGTGTGGAAGAAAACACAGAGCTAAAAACACACCAACAAGCCCTGAGCTGCAAAAGAGCTGCTACTGTAGATCAAGACATGTCTCCTCGGGGGAGCGGGGCATATACGCTGTAGATAGCATTTGCTATAATCTCCAAGTAATTAATCATTTGTAATATTATACTGCTGTCCAAAACATTGGAGGTGTGTGACTTCAGGGGCGGATTAATGAACTCAAAATATTCTTCATTACAAAGATTACAAATGTGGCACAGAGATCAGGGCTTCCAGGCTCCCGGGTCACTGTTACCTGACTAATGTGCTGTGTTCTTGGGAAAGGAGTCAGACTGCTCTGTTGGGGTATATCTGAATGCTAACTCAGAGCAGTGTACTCTGTGGAGTTCTTACACTACATGCAGATCTGCACAGTAAAACACCAAACTTGAGAAAATTGTTTTATCTTTGTTTTCTCCACTGATATCATACCCAGCTGAAAGTGTTCCCTGCCAGCAACCCTGAAAATCAAATCACTAGCACGCCTTTCACTTTCATACCGCAAATTAAATGCATCCAGAGAGATCATAACACGGTCTGGTTCGTCGTTCTGGTTCGAGCTCACTCATGCAGCGGATGTTGTGGTTGTGCACTTCAGCAAACCCAGGCAGCTCTTCTTTTTCAGATTCAGCTTTCATTTTCTTTATCTTGGCTGAGGCTGTGAACCATCAAAGTCTGGTCTGAGATACTGAACAACTGCTGCTTGCATGTGGCCTCTTAATATCCATGAAGTCTGAACTAAAAACATCCTTTATAAAAACAATCATGTTGTTAACAAAGTCTTCACATTCTCTCCCTGCGTTGTACTGACTACAGCTCAAAGTCTGCTCTGGGTGGCTTTGTTTAGCTGCCAGAACTTCTATCGCTATGATTGTTTTTTTTCTGTAGATTAAAAAAAATAGCCGAGCTAGCAAACTGCTAGCCCCAAATGTGCAGAGCCCACTGACAGCACCAACATGTGCAAGGCTGATTAAAGTTTTTCCTTTAAGGTCTGAGCCAGCAAATCAAAGCCACTGCTGCTGCACTTGCAGGTTTCCCACAGCTGTGCAAGATAAGAAGAATGGACCAGAGCAACACTCTTATTAGAATTGCTAGCCATTAGCACTAATCAGTGCAAGGCAGATAAGGGATTTCAAATAAGCTGGGTTTAAATCCGGAGTTAAGCAGCCTTAGACACGCCACTACATTTTTGCATGAAGCAAAGCTTGCACCCAGTTAATATAATCAATAATAATCAAATTCTAATGCATGCATGTCCCCTCACCGCATGGAAACCTTACATATTTACAACTTACCATCATGAGCTCCTTCTGAAAAGATTTCTTCTCCTTCATTTCCACATTGTTGCAGTCCTCTTTGAGTTTCTCCAGCACTGAAGCCACTCTCTCGGGTTCACTGTCCAAATCTGCCCTGCAGAAGTAAGTCAGGGGCAGATTACCATAACCCAGGGCATCTGCAAATGCCCTCCAGTTTCCCAAGTTCTCCATTAGTACAGTCCTCACAGAGGCATAAATGTAGGTAAGAAACTTGCAGGGCTTAAGAATTTGTTCCAGCAGCACTGTGGTTGTGAGGTCTGGCCCACAAAAGTATATGGGCTTTACTTTTCCTAAGACGAGCACATTTTTCACGTGCACAAGTCCGGTCTTTCCCTGATAGTAACCTATATACCACTCTTTGGTCCAGAGTTGTCCTTTTAGTTTAATCTTCTCCTCACTTAGCAAGGCGATGATGTCACCCTTTTTATATTCCAGCAAATACTGGTTCTTTGTTTGCCTGATGACCGTTTTGATCACTTTACCAAACTTTAAGTTGGTGATGCAGCGGTCTTGAAACTGTGGGTATTTAGTGGTGATGGCCAAAGGGGACAACAGGATTTTCCCTACTTCCTTCTTCTTCAGAAATCTCCGCTGGCCGTTGGCTCTGATTCCGGTTTTAGGAGGCGGCTGTGGCGTCTGGACGCAGAACTGAGCAAGGATGCAATCCTGATCGTCCTTCACCTGAACCCGTAAGGTGAAGTCAGACAGCTCTTGGGCATTTCGAGATGTGATGACGTATATGAGCCGACTCACCTTGCCAAGTTTTACCTGAAATCCCCGGACCACCCTGGCCTGATCGTTTGTTTTTACCTCGTAGTTGCTCATGTTCGAGTACATGCCTATTTCAAGGTCCTGAGGCCTGTTGAGGACAAACTGGTGCTTTCCCCACAGCTGGAGTGCGACGGGCGGTGCAGACTGAGCTTGTTTCCCGACTTCAGAGACAAGCAATGTCTTCGGAGCACAATCGTGCCCAAAAACTGCCACCACAGCCTTAAAGGAAGGATGAATGTGCTTGGGTCCGTACAGACCCAATGTAATTTTCTTCAGTACTTGATCCCAAACTGTTAGATTAAAGGAGATGTTGTGGGACTGGACCACAACTGCAACATACATACATGGTTCCAGGCTGTCCAGCTGAACCTGAACTGTGTCACCATATATGTAAGCCTGAGGAACCGGGACGTAAGGGCCGTCTTTACTGTCACTCCTCACACACACAATCTTTGTCATTTGTCTGCTCTCTTTCTTTACTTCTACTGATACCTTCATCTCCAAGGTTATGAACGACTTTATCTCCATGTTACTCAGTTTGATCTCAACCACAGGACTGACTGTAGTACACCTGTCATTGTTTAGTTCCAGTGGGGGGTCCAGTAAAGCCTTCATGGAGATCTGCTGGGTGTCTCCTGCTGCAACATGACCCTCTGGAACATGAATACTGATGCTAGTGTCCGGCAGTTGAACTGCCCCACCACAACTGTCCAGCTTACAAACAATATTAGTCTCAACTGGTTGTGTTTGTCCCCAGCCTGGGTTCTGTCCCAAGGAATCAAGGTCATGACACGAGCGTGCCAACTTCCTATGGTTCAACCAAGCTGTTCTGAAGTCCTCTCTGCTCTTAAACTGTTCAGGGGAAGGTGCCTTAAGACCTCTAAAGAACTCGGATGGTGGCAAAGGAGGAGTTGATTGAGACTGTAGGACTGATAACTCTGACAAACTGTAGGATCTTTTACTCCGGAAAAATGGGTTGTCCTTGTGGAATACTTGCAAGGTTTCTACATTAGGGCTAGTGGGTGTGCCATCAAAAATGCTGCTGCCATATCCATTACTGGTGTTGTTGCTGCTGGCAGCGGAGACAGGAGCAGATGGAGTCAGAGAGTCAAACAGAAGCAAGTCAATGCTGTTGTGTTGGTTGGTGTTCTGGTCTTGTAGCTGGTTCTGCACAGTCCCATTGAGGAATGGATTTGTAGAAAAGGGGTTGTTTTTGCTGTTGTAAGGTGGAGGGAGCTTCAGGGACATTCCAGTCCACTCTCCCAGCAGGTCTAATTCCTTCACACCTTCATCCGAGGAGTCCCCCGGGTTGTCGATCATTCCGCTGTCACTGAGACAAGAGTCTCGACAGCCGACAGGTTGGACATACGAAGAGGGAATGTATCCCATCTCTGTGTTGTTGTGAGCATACCACCAGTCTCCTCCGGATGTATCCAGCACGTAGAGGCGATCTCCTTTGGAGAACTTTAATGTGGTGAAGCTGTTGGGGCAGTAGTCCTTGATGGCAACTACTTCCTGTGCGGTCCCGAAAGATGCACTGGTGTCCAACCGCAAGGCACTGGGGGAAGGCACTAGAAAAGAAAATGAAATAAGAAAATTGTTATAACATTACGTTTATTTAACACATTTCATTTCATGAGGTTTAAACTGACCTTTGACCTCTGTAAGACTGGCCTCTGACACATCCTCACTGAGGTCGATCAGCGTGCCTTCGGACTTGCATCGTGGGAGAACGTTGTTGTTGTTGGTCACTCGAATGCGATGGGCAGCCATTTTTTACTAGCCTTCCTCTGACTTGTTCACACTTCCATTGCCCCAGACATAAGCTTCAGTCATTGGCAGCTGTACATATTAAGCTGCACAAACCCCAAGTCCAACACTGGGGTAATTTTTGGCGTCACTGCTTGACCCCCTGGAAACAAGGTACAGTGAGGAGAGATGGTCAGTAAGATGAGAACACTTTAGAAGAGGAAATTAGCAGTATTGCTTCAAAGACAAGCTGGAAGAATAAAACAGAATGAAAACAGTGCTACCGGATGGGAGGGAGGGAGCAAAAGATCACATCACTTAATTGCTTTGATTTTGGCAGTGCATCTTTTTGGCTTTGTTGTCTGCCCGTTTTATCAAGAAGAGAGGGAAAGCCCGTAACTTATCCATCATTCAGCCTTGAACTCTTATATATCATCATTAAAAGTACAATCGATGATAAAGTTGTTTATCTCAATCATGCTCAAAGGCATGGTGTTGCACTGGCTTGCAAATCCAGTCTGGAACATTTGTCTCCTTCTTTACATGTTAATGAGAAATCCATGGGGTAAAATGTGACGCTAGATCTTAATAAAAAATGTGAGTGCTGCTGTTCCTCTCATAAATATCCAAATGAACTTTTCATTTATATTCACACAGTCACAAGTGCCCAATAAGTGCACATGTCTCTGAAACGTGTGCTGATGGTGCAGCATCTTTATTTTTTTTAATTTTTTTGTGGGGGGTCTGTGATTTGATCTAACGCCCTGTGATTTTTTTATGGGGATACCTCAAGGCAGAGGTTTTTAAACATCGCCCCACAAACCTGCTTCAGCTGAGGAATGTTATTCTGCAGGAAATAGCCCGAATTCCAGTGGACATGTTGGAACGTGTAGAGGGAAACGTCAGAAATCGAGAACATCAGTGCATAGAGAATGGTGGCCACCACCTTCAAGATATTTTGTTTAAAACAGCATCATTTGAAATTATGCTCTTTCATTATCAAAAAATAAATTTTGTTTATCAGCTACAATTTGTCTTTCATTCGCCTTCAAAAAAAGGGAAGTTTTTGCGCCCCACCCTGTAAAATAATTCTATCTTTAATGGAAATTTTAACAGATTTTTTTGGGATCAGCACATTCCAGCTACTGTTCCCCTGACCCAACACATTAGTGAGTTCTCTGCAGGTTCTGAGCATCATCACGCTTGTCACGATTTACAAGCTTTTAGCGTAAGCTGCTGTTTGGCTCGGGGAGGAACAGCTTGCGGCTTTCCTGCATGATTGCTTCAACCTCTGGCTGAGAGGATCAGCGTTATTAATCTGGCTCTGACGTGACAGACATGCAGAACGCTAATGCAATGTAAGACAGGCTATAATTAGCCAGACTAAATCAGCTGCCTGCTCATCCAAGGTCACGACAGTGACACGGGTCCATTAGGTGGCAGGAATTTGACTGAGATCATGATGGATGATAAATCCTGGACATTATTAGGCATTTTTGTCCTAAACATTATAACTTTAAACTGCTTGATGGTGTAATGAAGTGAAGATATTATTTCCAATATGAAGCAGTTTCTTTTCCCATAGCAGCACTTTCCCATGTTTAATTCCACGTACACCACAGCAACAACATCTTACTTTTTCCTCTGTTTCCACTAGGGATGCAACAATACAGTTAACCCACGTACCGCAGTTTTTAACCAGGGTTTTCGGTTCGGTTCGGTTCTGGTGGCTTGGCAAATTAAATTTTTTCCCATTATTCTTTGTTTAGGTGACAGGAACAGTAAGTATGTTAAGAAGAAAAAAAAACTGGTTTTAGTTGCAATTCTCTTAATTTTACTTAAATGCAAAAATCAACTTGTACACATTCATAAAGTACTGAAAATAGTGAGATATAAAAATTAGCGCTTGTATGACTTTATTACAGGAGACGGGTTTGGACGGCGCTCTTTATTTCCCAATCCTCTCTGTAATGACCAGTCAGGGTGAGAGAACTCTCTGTTACCCGCGAGGTCCAACTCTCTGTTATTAGAGCAAGGCTTTGTGCTTTAGCCGATTCGGTAGAGATCGGGAAAAAAGTCTGTGTCAGTAGTGTGTTACGCGGCTCAAGCACTTTTATGAGATGCTGAAAGCCCACATCACCGATCACAGAAAACGGCTGCAGATCTTTAGCAATTATTATATTATAATTATTTTTTGTGTTGGGTCTGAATGCTGGAAGGAATCAGACAGGGGACTGTGGTTTTTTGGGTTCCTGTGTTCCCTGCTCTGCCCTCCTGCTTCCACACAGTGATATCTCTGGGTGATGGAGCTGCAGGTGTGTGGTCATGTTGAAGTATTTCCATGTCAGTATGTAACTCGTGTGGAACAGCGCTTAAACACAGTCATGTTTTTTGTTTAGCGTTTTTGTTTCATCGGCATCATAGTGAACAACGAATCTGAAATGTCCCCACATTCGCATCGCAAGCATGGTCGCCGCCCCTAACTTTAGCGCTCACTGAATGGATATTTACTCATGGGGAGGCGTGTCTGTCTCAGCGCGTAGACATGCAGTACAGGCAAACACAAACAGGAAGTTCAGAGAGTAGTAAAACGCATGGGTATTATTATTTTAAGGAAAAAACGAAAAACTGCGGTTCACATACGTGTATTGAACCGTGGAGGTCGTACCGAACGCTTCAATATTATATTGAGTATTGTGGCATCCCTAGTTTCTACTTACAAGTTCTAATAAACAGTTGTTCCTCACAGGTATTTGTTTTTGTTCTCTCTCTTACAAGTTAACGAGGCTAGATCAAACCTGCAAAACTCTCTGATTCTTACAAACTGACACTGGAGACTCCTTACTGAAAACCTCACCAATTTAATGAATACCTGCGATTTTTTCCACGGGAACTTCATCTTGGAAATTTTGGAAATATTCCAAGTTGGAAACTTAACAGGAATTAATGGGAATTATTAGGAAGTTTTAAAAATTATTTATAAATTGGGGGAAATTTATATAAACAGACATGCAAGCAAACTAATGCGTTAAAGAAATCTTTGACTTTGATTTAATTGTAAGTAGAACTTTAATTAATTCTTTCATTGAACAACACAAAAGCATCAACACATTTTTTGCTGAACCTTTGACTATTGCTGAAATATATTCCTTAGTTCAAGAAAGTTTTGTTCTCGGATCTGGTGGACAGAAACACTGAACAGGATTGAGTTCTCCCAGAAGAGCGGTTGAAGTCCACCTTCAAATCTGTCCTAAAGAAAAGATTTATGTCCTTATATTGCCTTCTGTCTCTCAGGAGCTCAGCATCCTCCCCTTCATCAGACTCATAAACTTCTCTGCTTTAATCACCACCTGAATTGTACCTGAATATGCAAAATGTTATGTACCTGAATACCACATCTACATATAAATAAAAGATTTCAATAGCTAGAAGATCCTTGATGAAAAACCTTTTATCTCTTTTTATTCACTCAGCTTTAGCGAGGCCTTCAAAGAAAAGTGCCTCTATCAGGCATGTTTTTTTAAAGCTTTCTCCTAAATGTGAGCGCAGGAATACACCACTATAGATTTGTGTGCAGGACCATTAATGGACGTGAAGTAGGTCAGAAGAAGCATACGTGTCTTTCCTCCAGCAACCCAAAAGCACTCTCCTGTCTTCATGTGTGATTCATAATTCAGGTTTGGAGGAGCTGTGTGTTCGTGAGAAAAGTTTTCGTGCTGAAGTGGAACTCGGCTCTATAAACACAAGAAAAGCGTGGTGTGTTCCTGCATTGTGATGTGCTGTTGTTGTGTTTGTTGTTGTTGTTGTTCCAGTGCTCCATCATGGCTGTAGAGGCTGAATATTTCATTAGTCAGTGCTGCGGCCAGAAAGTGTAAGTGATGAAGAGAATCGAGTTAAAGAGCTGCTGCGGTTGCAGATCGATGCAGTTATAGCTGATTGTGGTGTTTCTGTACTAACACAGCTGGTTGGATTGTTTGCATCCATAAAAGCCACTGTCAGTTTTAGCATTTAAAAAAAAACCAAGCTCAGTTTGTATCAAAAACCTGCCAAAGACATGGATTGTAATGTGTGGTGAGAAGAGTACGGTGCTTGGAACTGTATTACACTAAAGAGCTTAGTTATAAAGGTAGAAAACACACGGAAATGTGTAAACAGCAGGGAAAACATAAAGCAGGTGAACACAGTAGTGTAAGAAACCAATGACAGAGGCTGAGAACATGGTGTTTGTTGCCAAGAACTTGGACATAAACATGGAAACCATGATATTTAAATCAATTTTACATTTTTACTGTCTATAAATTGACCAAAATCATGTAAACAAAACATTTAAAGAGATTTTACTGGTGCTTTAATAGTTATCAGACAGTTCTAACAATATATATATATATATATACACTACCAGTCAAATGTTTGGACACACCTTCTAATCCCATGGTGTTTCCTGATGTTTATTTCTCTCTACATTGTAAAACAATGCTGAAGGCGGCCGAAATCCACAATAATGTCCTTTGAACAGTTGATATTGAGATATGTCTGCTACTGATGCTCTGTAAAGCCTTCATAACGCCTCTAATCTGAGGTGCTGTTAATTGGTGATTTCTGAGGCTGGTCACTCTAAATGAACTTCTCCTCTGCAGCAGAGGTCAGTTTTGGTCTTGCTTTACTGGGATGGTCTTCATGTGAGCCAGTTTCATCATGGGGCTTGATGGGTTTTGCAAATGCACTTGACAATACTGTTCTTGCAAGAACTATTCCAGAACACCTGACCTTCGTGTCTTAAAATAACAACTGACTGTTTTTTGTTGTCGTTACATATGGATTACTGAAGTCCATGTTATTATTAAAATATATTATCAGACAGTTCTAACAATTAAAACCTAATACAGTGGAACCTCGGCATACGAATGTCCTCATTTACAAATTTTTGACTTACGAATTAAAATTTTGCAAGAAAATTTCCAAGTTGCTAAGTTGTGCATACGTGGAAAGCCAAGCGAAGCCAACTGAAGCGAGTTTACAATTTTTTTTCAGTCAGTGAAAGCTGTTTGGAAAGAGTCAACCCACGAAACCAATGTTGCCTTTGGCTTACTTTCAAAAGATTTTTGGGTGTGCTTGGTGGCATGGAATGCTCGGCTTGGGTCAGTTCTTTGTAAGCAGCCACACAGTTTACATACGCTTCATATTGGGAGTACAGTAATACCTCGCAGATCCGCAACTCACGATTTATGGCTTCACTGATCCACAAAATTTTCTTTGGAACCTAACTAATTGCATCCGCGAATTTTTCGCAGACCCATGAAATGTTCGCAAAATCCTGCAAAAGTGTTTATGGCTAATTTCATGGCAATTTATACATTTCGTGCTTTTGAATGCGAAATTATTAAGAAAAATTCCATTTATTAATTTAGTAATATAAATATAAAAGTAAAATCAACAAAATATCAATATAAATAATGATATCGAATGTCACCAATATCACGTACGTACAGTACAGCCATTACGACACGCTATTGGCTGGAAAGGGTTGAAAGTAGCCAATCACAGAGCATGAACAGTTTTACCTAGCTGCTGATTGGCTGGTAGCTATGATGCCTTGTATGCATGATGTCACGGTTTATCTCGGTTCATCTTCTTGTATTCGGTTCAACACGCGTGTATACTCCGTGAATCAGTGATCTCAGTGATTTTTCCCTTGGTTTTTATACAGGCGATATTGTACTCTATTTTTACGTCAAACATTTATTTCTTTTTTAAGGGCAATGTATTTAGGGTTTAAACTTTAAATAAGCATTTACAGTACAGTATTAGCATTTTTAGTGACTCCACCAAAAATCCGCGAAACCTCGTCATACGCGATGGGTCCTGGAACGTAACCTCGCGATTGTGTGAGTGTGTGAGGTTTTACTGTATTGGGAATATTTTTGGGTGGCTGGAACGGATTATCTGCATTTACATTATTTCTCATGGGAAAATTCATTTTGCAAATACAAATTTTCACCTTAAGAACTCGCCTCCAGAACCAATTAAATTTGCATGCCGAGGTTCCACTGTATTTATATGTAGTAGCTGTCAGTACAGATGAGGTAGAGTTGAGATCAGGCTGTTAACAGTGTCGAGGTTGGATAGGAAATCGAGTCCAAAACAAATTCCAGACGTTACTCAGGAGCGCGCTGTGTGGATGATCTAAAAGAGGCTCACGTGAATGTCTTGTGGAGAGAAATTCCTATGTAATAGGAATGTAATAGCTATATAATATATTAGTAGTTAAAGACAGTAGCTATATATCACTATATGAGTTAAAAGCGAATTGAATAACGTGTTCTTATATAAATAATGTGTTCTTCCTAACATCTCTGTACATGTTTAATGAAACTGAGAGCTTGTACGTGACAGGAGAAGATAAAACCACACATTGCTATGGGAAGTGATAGCAGGTAGGAACGCTGGACCACACGCTCTGAAGGATCGGTGTGAGAAGTATATTATATCACCTTGTCATTGGAAAGAACAGAGTTGATAAAAAAACATGACATTAAACACTTTAGGTAACTTCAGCCTTTACTCCAGAGTCCAGTCCTCCAGCATTTTAATTTCCCTGTGTGTCAGGGACGGAGAATTAGTATTCTCTGTGTCTGCAAAGCCGAGTGCAGTCTTAAACACGGCACCGGGAGAAATCCTCCAGAATTCACGATTAGCGCTATCAAAAACAGACGGATAGGCACTTCCTCTACAGCAGAGACCTTCAGCTCCATTTCAACAAACACGGCTGATACCCAAGAACCACAGCTGCACCAGTGAACACTTTCACTCCCCAAGCTTTAACACTAAACCTGAGGATTAAACGTTGGGGTAGATAACCTCCTTCTGCCACCAGACATATGCTATAAAGCTATTAGGAGTTATTAATTGTGTACTGCAATAGTAGAATGAAGATGCATGGAGAAGTTCTCCAGAGTTTCTCTCTCCTAATTTCTATCATGAGGACTTTAAAACCAGCTCCACAGCTGTGTTCCAGTCTGCCACAGAGGCAGGCCATATTTTCTGTCCTTATTTAAATTCCTCCAGCTCACTTCTCGGAGATGTGCTTGTCAGATGGAGTAAATATATGAGATAGTCTTGATTAGCTCTAGCGTAGCGTCTGAGCTCGCAGGAAATACGGCGGCATGGACAGCTGTGTCTTCTGCCCTGTACTGCCCTCACCTACAGCACTTTATAGAGGTGAGGCTCGGAGTGAGAGGGTATAAACCCTGGTCATCTCTCTGCCAGAGCTCATGCAGGACGTTTTAGCAGCAGCAGTGTGTTCTCTGATGCTCCACTCTGGGATCTGCCACCATTTTAACACGCCTAAGCGGAACATGTCAGAACTGTTTTGTGAAAATGTTAAGCTTTTATGTGCTAATTCATTACACTGTGTGAACATTCCAATTCTGACTGTCAGTGTGGACTCAGGATCACAACAGAGAAGTTCACAGTCACGTCCCACCTCAGAACAGGTCCAGACGGTGATTTCACGCTGGTCAGTTCTCACTCCGCTGCAACATAAAGCTCAGAGTGAGAAATAAACCACACTGAGTTTAGTTCAGACACCAGAGGCTCGTTGCTTAAAGATACAGACTGCTGATCATGTCTCATCTCACACACACACACACACACACACAGTAGGATCTGATTTAATGGCAGCTTAATCCAATCTGTTGACAAATTAACTCTGCTGTACTGAACTTCAGGAGCAGTTAAACCCCCACATTACTGATCTCTCTCTCTCTCACTGC